>NC_066627.1:8612302-8820113 GCF_025201925.1 Gopherus flavomarginatus | reverse complement strand
GGGAAGGGCTCTGGTCACAGCCCTCCTGGCTCCAGGCAGGGACTTCCCGTTATCTGGGTGTGGGTTTCCGGACTATCTGTGGCTTCAAGGGAGATGATGTTGCCATTTGCGAGGGCTGATCATCTCTCTTGTGAGGAGTGGTGTGTGCTCCCTAGCAGAAAGTTGGATCCATGAGGGTGACTCCCTGTTCTGAATTTCTTTCTTCCTCCTAGGTTTCTCTCTCTGTGTTGGCCAACTTTCACTCAAACTCTCTCTGTCTCTCCTTTCGTGGACACCTGTCATGTTCAGTTGCCTGCATTCTCTTTCTCTGCTCCCCCTTCCCCAGTCTCCTATGGACTCAGTTGGGTCTATCTGCCCACGGGCAGGCTCTCTGCCATACTGGGAAGGATGTGTCCTGCCTGCCAGGATAAGGGGGTTGCTCCTCCCACCCCCTATCTTCAGGGAGACCTCATTGCTGTAACTGGGTCACAGCGTGAGTGGCCAGTAATGTCTTTGGGGCTATGAGGTCTGAGACTGAGAAGGGTGGGCTCACGGTCATGGCTTTGGGCAGAGGAGAAGTGGGGCTGGGATTAGAGATGCCCCTTATCACCAGCTAGCTCCATTACTGCATCACCCAAAAGTCTTGCTCAGGGTCCATAATGCCTCCTTGTGCTGGGCACTGCAGGGACAGTCAGAGGGACAGCAGGATGCATGAGGAAATAGATGAGTGTGTGAGGCAGATTGGTGAAGGGGTGTGTGTGACATACATTGGGGATGGATGAGGGGTTGAGGGCTGGACGGACAGCGGGACAGATGGAGAGCTGCAGGGACGGATGGTGATGTCACAGGCTGGACTTGTGATTGGTTCAGCTCTTGGCCACTGGCTCTGTCATCTCCTGCCCCTATCTGCCCGTCTGACTCTGTCCCTGTCTCTCGCAGGCAGCACTCAGCAGAGTCTGGCCCTGTTGTTACACTGGTGCCTAAATCCAGCGCACACCTGTGCATAATGTGCTCCTGGAGAGCTCAGGCAGGGAGAAGCATGTGGCTCATGGCTGCTGAACCAGCTACTCAAAAGAGTGCCGCAGATCTCCCCCTCCTTGGGCAGCAACACCCTGATCGGGGGGTTCCCTGTCCCTCCTCGCTGCCAAAGCAGTCTGCTCAGCGCAGAAACCGAGGTCACCTGCCTCCGCCCAGCCTCTAGCTGGAGCTACTTCAGCCCCGAATTGCTGGTATCCAGCCTGGCCGGAGTAGGTGCGATGTCCTAGTGGAGACTGTTCTTTCTCCCTGGTAGATTATGATTTTCCCCACTGCAGTTAGTTGCTTTTTCTCTGCTTCCCCATAGCCCCTCCCCAGTGATAGTGACCCCTGCTGGCCAGGAACGGGAGTGTCCTGTAGGTGCCTTCTTGTAGGAGCAGTGACTCCTGGTGGCGAGGGGCAGCAATGCCTGGCATGTATCCGCCCTGGCATTGCTGCAGAGACCCCTGGTGGCAACTGAGGGCAGTTGCCTATGTGACCCCACTACTGCCATTGCGCCTGTGAGCGCTGGTGAGTAGGTGAGGCAGAGCCCTGTATGTACATCAGCCATTGGGGCAGGGCCCTCTGTGTATCCCACTCTCATCTCGACTGTAAGCTGTCTAAACTCCTACCTGCCTCATGGGGCCACAACCGTGGTACCCCCAACCCACCCAGCAATGTCGTCAATCTATCCAACTACACACTCAGCCCAGAAGAAAAGCCTGTCCTATCTCGGAGACTCTCTTTCTGCCCTGCCACCTCTACCAACATGATACAGTTCTGCAGCAATCTGGAAGCCTACTTTCGCCGTCTCTGATTCAAAGAATACTTTCAGGACAACACTGAACAGCGCACTGATACACAGATACCCTCCCACCAACAGCACAAGAAGAAGAACTCCACATGGACTCTTCCTGAGGGTCGAAATGACAGTCTGGACCTATACATTGAAATCTTCCGCTGACGTGCACAGGCAGAAATTGTGGAAAAACAACATTGCTTGCCTCATAACGTAAGTCGTGCAGAACGCAATGCCATCCACAGCCTCAGAAACCACCCAAACATCAAAGAGGCTGATAAAGGAGGTGCTGTTGTCATCATGAACAGGTCTGACTACCAAAAGGAGGCTGCCAGACAACTCTCCAACACCAAATTCTACAGGCCACTTTCCTCAGATCCCACTCAGGAATACACTAAGAAACTGCAACATCTACCCAGGACACTCCCTACACTAACACCGGAACAAATCAACATACCCTTAGAGCCTCGACCAGGGTTATTCTATCTACTACCCAAGATCCACAAACCCGGAAATCCTGGATGCCCCATCATCTCGGGCATTGGCACTCTCACTGAAGGACTGTCTGGATATGTGGACTCTCTACTCAGACCCAATGCCACCAGCACTCCCAGCTATCTCTGTGACACCACTGATTTCCTGAGGAAACTACAATGCATTGGTGACCTTCCAGAAAACATCCTCCTAGCCACCATGGATGTAGAGGCTCTCTACACGAACATCCCACACACAGATGAAATACAAGCTGTCAGGAACAGAATCCCTGATGATGGCGCAGCACAATTGGCTGCTGAGCTCTGTGCCTTTATCCTCACACACAACTATTTCAAATCTGATGACAATATATATCTCCAGGTCAGTGGCACCACTATAGGCACCCGCATGGCCCCACAATATGCCAATATTTTTATGGCCGACCTGGAACAAAGCTTCCTCAGCTCTCGTCCACTCACGCCCCCTTCTCTACCTACGCTACATTGATGACATCTTCATCATCTGGACCCATGGGAAGGAGTCTCTGGATAAATTCCACCACGATTTCAACAGCTTCCACCCCACCATCAGCCTCGGCCTGGACCAATCTACACAGGAGGTCCACTTCCTAGACACCACGGTGCAAATAAGTGATGGTCACATTACTACCACCCTATACCGAAAACCTACCTACCGCTATGCCTACCTTCATGCCTCCAGCTTCCATCCCGGACACATCACACGATCCATTGTCTACAGCCAAGCACTGAGGTACAACCGCATCTGCTCTAACCCCTGAGACAGAGACCAACACCTACAAAATCTCCACCAAGCATTCTCAAAACTACAATACCTGCACGAGGAAATAAGGAAACAGATCAACAGAGCCAGACGTGTACCCAGAAGACTCCTACTGCAAGACAAACCCAAGAAAGAAACCAACAGGTCTCCACTAGCCATTACATACAGTCCCCAGCTAAAACCTATCCAACGCATCATCAGGGACTTGCGTGGCAGGCCGGTCCTCGCCCACAGGCAACCTGCCAACCTGAAACATATTCTCACCAGTAACTGCACACCACACCATAGTAACTCTAGCTCAAGAACCAATCCATGCAACAAACCTCGATGCCAACTCTGCCCACATATCTACACCAGCGATACCATTACAGGACCTAACCAGATCAGCCACACCATCACCGGTTCATTCACCTGCACGTCCACCAATGTAATATACGCCATCATATGGCAGCAATGCCCCTCTGCTAAGTACATCGGCCAAACTGGACAGTCGCTACGGAAAAAGATAAACGGAGACAAATCAGATATTAGGAATGGCAATATACAAAAACCTGTAGGAGAACACTTCAACCTCCCTGGCCACACTATAGCAGACCTTAAGGTGGCCATCCTGCAGCAAAAAAACTTCAGGACCAGACTTCAAAGAGAAACTGCTGAGCTTCAGTTCATCTGCAAATTTGACACCATCAGCTCAGGATTAAACAAAGACTGTGAATGGCTTGCCAACTACAAAACCAGTTTCTCCTCCCTTGGTTTTCACACCTCAACTGCTAGAGCAGGGCTTCATCCTCCCTGATTGAACTAACCTCATTATCTCTAGCTTGCCTGCATATATATACCTGCCCCTGGAAATTTCCACTACATGCATCTGACGAAGTGGGTATTCACCCATGAAAGCTCATGCTCCAAAACGTCTGTTAGTCTATAAGGTGCCACAGGATTCTTTGCTGCTTTTACAGATCCAGACTAACACGGCTACCCCTCTGATACTTTCAGGATATGTTTTGGTTCTGAGAGGTGAAAGGCTGCTCTGTGTGTGATGTTATGGAGTGACGTAGCAAAGGTTGATTGCAGAGGTGATGCATGTTACACAAAAGTTGTGGGGTCCCTCCCCTAGCTCTGGCTCCAGAGTCCAGAATTTACATAAACCCACCCGCTGACCTGTGACTAAGAATCAGGTTGCAGAGGTATTTCGTGTCCCACAGTTGACTTCCCACAGTCCAATCTGCAAAATTTTCTTGTTGTCTGAGGGGAAAGAAGCATTTTCCCAAAGTACGGAGTTGTTTAAAACTTTCAGTGTGGAAATGAGATCAAAGCCCAGCAGCTTATGTATGTCTAAAAATTGCATTTAGTCATTAATGAATTTTTAGCTGTGGTATTGATCCAAATATGAATTAGAATGATAAAAAACTCTATTTCAAAAATAGAGAGATACAAAGGACATAAAATGTGCATTTAAACATTTCACAAGAAAAGCATGCTGCTAAATACAAATATTCCTTTTCAATCTCTCTTATTTCACTATCCTTTGGAACCCATGTCCCTTGCCTAACGAGAGTTATGTAGGTTCGGATGAGTCCCGAAATCATGAACTGCTAAGTTCCGTTCTACTGTCTTTGATTCATATCACCAGAATAACTGTACTTTATTACCCCTGCCCTAATAAGAAAGAGACCGGGGATCCCACAGCAGCTGAAATAACCCTTTGGACATGCACCCCCATCATGCAATGCGGGGTGGGTGTGAGCATGCATATCAGCAACAAAAGGCCTTTACAGCAGATCACCAACAGATGTCAGGGTAAAGTTCATTCTCACCTTGCTTACATCCTCCCCCTAGCCAAGAATTGGTGGTCCTGATAAATCACACTCCCTGTTATACCAACACATTGGTATTGAATGCGAAGTTATGGCTAGCAAAAGTAGCCACCCTTCTCTGCCTTGTAGCATCCAGCTTAGCCCTTGTTAACACATGTCAGTGGATTGTTCTCTGTCCACACCTGAAACTGAGCACCACACAAGTAGTCTCGAAATTTCTCAGTGATGGCCCATTTCAAGACCAAGAACTGCTGCTGGTGGTGGGATAGCGAGTTTCGCTATCAGACAGTCCTCAGCTGGCAATGCCTACGGATTTAGATTTCCTTCCACTTCCTGGTACGGGACTGCTCCCAGACCCTCCAAACTGGCATCAGCATGCAGGATAAACGGCTTGTTTGGGTTAACAAGGACTTGGACTGGCACATGAATCAGGCAAATTATTATTTCCCGTAAAGCTCTGTCACTTCTCTCATCCCACCATGTCCCAAATGGAGAAGAGAGGAGCCCCTCCCATGTCCCAGTCCAGGAACACCAGAGTGTGGTGTGGTTGAGACTCAGTCCAGGTCTGCTAGTGCTGCAAAGGAGAAGATTTCCTTTCTCAGTCCAGGTCAACTGGAATTGTTGTTGCAGTGGGAAAAAGATGTCTTTCATCTGGTTCTTAGATGCTTTGGTGAAAGGGGACAGGCAGAGGCTTTTTCCTTCCCTCTGCAGCTCAAATTGCACACTTCTTCTCTGCTTTTTGCTCTAGCTTGACTTCTCTCTTGCATCTCAATTTTCTCTTTCCTGGCCTCATTCCAGAGCATTCACAGCCCAATTCTCTATCCTAACCCTGAGCTCTCTACTGCACCCTGAATGTCTCATTCTAACCCCACCCCACAGTCTGCACCCCCAGAGCCAGTGCCTTCATCCCTCTGCATTCCAACTCTCTGTCCCATGTAGCCTGATATAGGGTGTACTAATAATATTAATTTGGATAATTTGATGAAAATTTAATTGATTAGCTTACATGTTATTTAATTTAATTGAGTTACAAAGTTACATTTGCATTACTGCTATTCAAAAGATACATATGGCATTATATACAACAAAGTTTTGGTTAATATACTCACAGCCTTCCTTGATAACCTGGTGGTAAGAGACACAGGACCAGCCTTGCAGTTCAGGTTTCTCAATTCTTAAGTGAAAGATGCTGTCCTTAGGGAAAGCTTGTGTTACTTAGGGTTTACTTGAATATGTTAAACTTAAAATCAAAACCTAATAAACAAAGACTAAAAACGTAGGGAAACAGAACTTAGCCTAGTTCCCTTGAAACTTAAAGTTTCAGAACAAGTACAGCCTACTGCTGGTACCTAGAGAGAGAGTGGAGGACGTAAGTCACAATGATAGAGCAAAGTGCTCTAGCGAGGTGACTTACCTCTTTTATAGGGCACAAGGGCCGGAAATCCTTCCTCCTATGCCCAAATTTCATTCCTCACCCACAAAACATTAGGGTACATTTACTTCATAGACTAGTATGTTTGTGCTTGTTGATGACATGTACATATGCACATAAGTTACCTTGTAGTGTACCTGTTAAATCTGTGGGTACAACACTGAATAAAACTCTATGCCATTCTCCATTGTCGATTGGTCTAAGTAAAGGTCTTGGAAAGGCATGGGTACTTATCTATTTAAGTAACATGAGAAAGGTCGATTTTCCTCTCTGAGTAAAAGGTCACAATATAGATATGCTAACTTTGCCTTAGCTTAACATACAGGATATGGCCTCTAGGTTCTCGTAAGTCATGTGTCTCAGTCTCCTAATCATTTTTATTGCCCTCTTCTGGACTCTCTCCAGTTTGTCCACATCCCTTCTCATGTGGGTCCCAACCCCAAAAGTACTCACATTTTACCCCATTGACCCCAAAATGCCAGCTTTTAATATGTAAATAGGGTGCTGCCATGGTCAAGTCACTCCCCAGCTCTCCAGCGGAGCCTGCTGGCACAGAACAAGGTGAAAATTAGCCAGGATGTCACTCAGTCAAATCCCTGTGCTCCCCGCAGGTGATATCGGAAGGCTCCAAGATGGATCATTTCCCTTTCTCTCATCAGCTTCAGGCCCCAGGGTTACAAATGCACAAACCAGTTGGGATTCTCCCCTGGCCTCAGGGTGTGGGGCTGCTCTGAGGGGATGGACTTGCACACTTGTGATATTAGTGCAAAGATACAATTTCAATTTCTCTTAGAGAAATTGGAGGGCAATTTATATTTGGTACAAATCTTATTTAGTGAAAGGAAAGCTGCAGTGACAGCCTGGTTACTGGGGTGCAAAACACCTTCCTCCTGGGAGAAACAAGAAGTTAGAATTAGAAATTTACATCGTTTGTTCCAGTGTAGGTACAGGTTTAATTTTGCTTCTGTGTAGGTTTGTTTCAGGCTGTGACCATTTTGGTTTATTGGGTTGTTTTGTTTTTTTTAGTTGGAATGGAGCTTTTAATTGACAATTGCTGGATTCAAATGGCTGACTAGCAACACCAGTTTTGACATAGTTCTGCATATTTTATTACGATTTGACCAGTGTTCAAGGATTCAACTCCTTTATAGGAGGTTTTAGAGGTCATGCTTATTTATTTGATGTTATTTTATCATTCTGCTGTAGCACACTTTTTTGATAAAATGTTGAAAGTATTAATTTACAGCATTTGTTAATTTTTATTTTTACAAACAAAGTTTTTCTTAATGTTTGGGTTTTAAATTAAGCCTTGTTTTTGGTTTCAATTTTTCATTTAGGTTTTGGTTACTGATGGGATCTTTAAGAGAACTTTGGATTCAGTACTAAAATTTGGACAGATTTAGAATATTTTAAGTAAACCGTGTTTACTATTTTATTTTAATAAAGTTTGTATTGCTGTAAACCCTAGCCGGGGGGAGAGGAGATGAGCCTGGCCTTTAACTGAGAACGAACAGAGGCATGGCCCCCGTGAAGGGTGAGGCCAGGTGATGGGGGGCACAGCTCCCCAATTTTTTTTGTCTAGCCCATCTCAGGCCTGGTCTACACTACGCCGTTAAACTGATTTTAACAGCGTTAAATCGATTTAGCGCTGCACCCGTCCACACTACACTGCTCTTTATATCAATTTAAAGGGCTCTTTAAATCGATTTCTGTACTCCTTCAAAACGAGAGGAGTAACGCTAAAATCGATATTAGTATATCTGATTAGGATTAGTGTGGACGCAAATCGACGTTATTGGCCTCATTATTTTACAGTAGCTACCCACAGTGCACCGCTCCAGAAATTGACGCTAGCCTCGGACCATGGATGCACACCACCGAATTCATGTGCCTAGTGTGGACGCTCACAATCGACTTTATAATATCTGTTTTATAAAATGGGTTTAAGCTAATTCGAATTTATCCTGTAGTGTAGATGTAGCCTCAGTCCCCCACTAAAGGAGAAGAGTCTGATGCCACCCCTGCAGGTGACTGAGTGTCACTGCTGCTCCATGGGAAACATGCTCTGTGCCTTACCAAGATTGGTGGGAAACACACTCTGTGCATTACCGTGACTGGTCCGTGGGTGTCACTGCTTGTAGAGGGCAGACACATGCTGTGCATTACGCCACCTGACCAGTGGGTGTCACTGCTGTATCAAGGGAAACACCTTCTGTGCATTACCTTGAATGACCACGAGGTGTCACTGCTGCTCCAAGGGAAACATACTCTGTGTGTTACCCTGATTGGCCACTTGGTGTCACTGCTGCGCCAAGGGAGACATAAGAACGGCCAGACTGGTTCAGACGCAAAGTCCATCTAGCCCAGTATCCTCCTGTCTTCTGACAGTGGCCAATGCCAGGTGCCCCAGAGGGAATGAACAGAGTAGGGAATCATCAAGCGATCCATCTCCTGTTGCCCATTCCCAGATTCTGACAAACAGAGGCTACAGGCACCATCCCTGCCCACCCTGGCTAATAGTCCTTGATGGATCTATCCACCATAAACTTATCTAGTTCTTTTTTGAACCCTGTTATAGTCTTGCCCTTCACAACATCCTCTTGCAAGGAGTTCCACAGGTTAACTATGCAACTGCCTTGAGTTTACCCCCCCTCCCCTGGCCAGGTTGTATATGGAAAAGAGGATGAGGATGAGGAAAGCCATGATGTGTCTGTCACTGGCTGGTGCCTCAGTTTCCTCTAGGCAGCAGTGCTGCAGGCTCCTTTGGTCTGTGCCCATGCAACTGTGTCTGGGGAAGGAGGAGTAGAGGCTCATTCTTCCCAGCCCCACCCCCCACCCCCAGCAGCTGGGGAATCCAGGCCAAATTTAATCCTGGTAGCTGGGCTGGGATTAGCCTGGGCTGGGGTAGGGTTGGGGAGGAATTGGGAGGGAGACAGACGCACCTGCTGTGAGGGAAGATCCTCCCATTCCCTGCCAACCCCATTCACTCCTTGCAGCACAGCACCCCCTAGCATTTCTTTCTCTGTCATGGGAGCTGTCTGCTGCTTGCTTCTCCCTTAGCATCATCTCTCCCCACCCTGGAGCGCTGGCATTGCCCATCCTGTGCAAACAGGGAGGCCCCGGTGTGCCCCATGGCACTGCCCTGCAATTGTGGGGGCAGCTGTTGGATGAAGCCATATCAAAATATGGGGGTGGGCAAGGCTTGGGACCAGGACTCCTGGGTTCTCCCCTCAAATGTGGGAGGGGAGTGGAGATTAGGGGGTAGAGTGGGGGAGGGACAGGGTTGGGATCCAGGGCTACTGCTTTTTCTGGTTTTCTCCACCTCCTGCAGCTGCCTCGATCCTTTCAATGTGTTTCTTGTTCCATATTCATTTGCTGACTTGTGTAAATCACCCCAGAGGTGGCTGCATCTCCGTGTTGGGTGAGGCACCCTTGGCTGCATCATCTCCTAACTGCGTCTCTCTCCCCTTCGGGTGACCCTGCAGCACTCAGCAAACATCCACAAGATCATGGGGCACTTTGAGCACTGCGCAGGCAGGGGCCAGAGGCCCAGCCCTCCCTCCAGAGAATGGGACACAGCATCGACTACTTTTTACAGGTCTGAGCAGGGGGTGGAAATTGACTGGTCGGGGGTCAAGCAGCTGGAGGCAGAGTTAGGAGAGGGACTGAAGGCAAAGTCAGGGAGGTGGGAAGGAGCCGGAGTTAAGCCCGGAGGGAGGCGCTGCCAGAGGGTTAAACCCCGGCACAGGCAGGGGCCGAGGGGGAACAGTTATCCTGGTGGGCTGAGACTCCAGTGTTTGCAAACATGGGGGGGAGGAGCAGAGGGCTTTTTTATTTCCCCTCTCACAGGCAGCACCTCTCAGCATGGACTTCCCAGGGCTGGGCTCTTAAAGGCACAGGCATCCCACCGCCTAGACACTGCAGCTCCTCTCTGATGTAACCTACTGAGGTGCTGCAGTAGGAGACTCAATTCAGTGAAACTGGACATTCCCTATACGGCCCCCAGCCAGGCGGTTGTACACCCCCTTCCCCGATTTTCCCCAACACCCCCTCCCTCAGTGGTCAGGTAGTTACATGCAGCGCTGCCAATGTTGTCATTGGTTGCAAATTTGAATGGAAATTGAAACGTTAACACACACTTTAAAAGCAGATACAACGTCTGAAAACTACTTGTACCTGAGAAAGTCAAATAGGTTTGGAAAGTCTGGACAAAGCCGCGTTTCCTCACCCAGCTGTTGTGTTTGCTGACAATGTCGGTGCATTGGCTTCGGCAGTGTTGGCCAACCTTAGAATTTCAAATGATGATTTGTAAGCGAGGTGTGAATGAGCTCTCCCCTGGCAGCCACTGATGACCAGGGTTGGGGGAAGCTTTGGGACCAGACTGTATTTACATGAACTCACCTACTCTGCTGAGGTATCAAGCGGACAGAGCTGGGCTGCCTCTGCTCTAGGTGCCCGGAGGAGGGAAGGTGTGTAGGGTCCAGCCTGGGACTCTTCCTCCCTCCTGCCAAGCCCTGACTATTAATCCCAGCGCTGGCACTCCTTTCTTCAAGCGCCATGTGGGCCAGAGGAAACGTGTGGTAGGAAGCACAAGGGCCAAGCTTGTGAACATCAGGTGCAGCAGCAAGAATCCCAACTATCAGGGTAGCAAGTTCTAGAGCCCTATCCCATTGTGGCCATCCCTGCCAAAGACCTGGCTCTAGGAGGTGTGAGTCACCCAGCAGGAGGGGAAAGATTCACTCTTACACAGCTGGAGACAGTGGAGTTGAGCTCTGGGGCATTACCACAAGCATGGGTGGGTGGCAAGTTTGTAGAAATTTTGGTGGTGCCCAGAACCCGCCCCCAAACTCCACCTCCACCTGCCTAAGGCTCTGGGAGGGGGTTTGGGGGGGGATTAGGGTGCAGGATTCAGGCTTTAGGATGGAGTTTGGGTGCTGGGTGCAGGCTCCGGCAGGGTTGTAGGAAGGGTTGAGAGGTGCAGGCTCTAGGGGTGGGAAGGAGTGCACCATCAGGGAGGGAGCGTAGGGCTGAGGATGAGGGATTCATGATGCAGGAGGGGGCTCAGGACTGGGGCAGAGTATGAGGGTTCAGAGGGAACTCAGGGTTGGGGGTGTTGGAGAGGCTGAGGGCAGCCTGACTAGGACTCTGGGGCAGCAGTTCTGCCCAGAATCCCTCTACTCCAGCAGCAGGAGCAGGCAGGGGACAGGCCCATGCTGCTTTTTGTCAGGCAGGGATGCACCACAGCAGAGGAGAGGGGTGCCAGGCAGGGGCCAGGGGAAGAGACTCAACTCCAAATATTGCTGGAGCAGGGCCCCCAGCCCTGAATGTTCCTGGAGCATGAGCACCACAAATGTATTTAACCTGCCGCCTATGATCACAAGCCAACACAAGGTCCCACTGAGATTTGAACTCAGATTACAGGATTCAGAGTCCTGAGTGCTGCCCATTACACCATGGGAGCAGCTTGTGCTGCCTTCTCTGCACATCGGTGACCCTCGTGGGGCTGCTTGTGTAAGGGGGCTCTTGGCCCTTTACTAAAACTTAGTGTGTGTGTGTGTGGGGGGGGGTTGATTGGTTAGTTCCCAGCACCAATAGAAGGGGGAAAGATCAATGGGAAATCAGGGCCCTGAGACTGACAGTCCCCAGGGACAATGGGGAGAGGCCAAAGCTCCAAGTTAGCTACACTGACAGGCCAGGCAGTGTAATGAGGGAGTCACCAGGCCAGGGGGTCCCATCCTCCATGTGAGCTGGAACTGCCTGGGTGAGAGTGGGGCAGAGCTAAGGAGAGAGCAGGAGCCCGAGAAGAGCCGGGGAGCAGAGCTGTGCAGGTGTAGTGCCAGAAACTGCTGCATGTAGGAATTTGCAACCTGTAGCAGTTACTGATACCTGAGGTTGTTCTTATTTGCTGACTTGTCCTAATTGGCTAAAACTTGACAGTGGTTTCTCTAACAAAGGCCAGTCCCTGGCCCCTTGGTCCAGACATCCTCCTTCATATCAGGCTAGGGTGACCAGATGTCAAACATGAAATATTGGGATGTGGCGGGCGGAGCAAAAAAAAAAAAGCCAGAGGACCCCCTGCCGCCAAGCGGAAGTGGCATAACTCCATCTCCAACCAATTCTTGGCTCCAACCTCTGCTACACTCCCAGCTCCCCCATCCTCTGACTCCTGGGCCCAGCCTGGGCTCCAAGCTCTGCAGCCGAGCCATGATCCGGGCCCCTCCTGCAGCTCCCGGGCAAGGGGTGAACCAGGAAGCTCCTGGCAGGAGCATGTCCACCCCACTTGTGTCTCCGCCCGCCACCCACCTGGGCCCTGCCTGCTCCGTGCTGCCCCCACCCCAATGCGCTGCCCGCAGGCTGCAGGGCTGGAGAACCTTCTGCGCTGCGCTCCTGACCATGGCCATGACCAGTGTGCAGACCTGCGGGGGAGGGGCGCAGCCTTCCCTCTCCAGGTCTGCAAGGGGAATGTAAAGCGGCCGTTCCTCCGGGAGAAAGTTGCTGCCATCCCTCCCTAGCTCTCCCAGAGGACTGGGCAGCACCGGTATTAGCAGGGGCAGGGCGCTTGATTGTTTCCTCGGCTCTGCGAGGGAACTGGAGAGCGGCTGTTCCTGGGCGCGTGGTGTGCTAGGTTCTTTCCTAGCTCTGTGATGGGAGTGGGGAGCGGCCGATATTGTGGGGGTGGGGCACTGGGTTCCCTCCCCAGCGCTGCCAGGGGCCTGCGGAGCAGCCCTTACTGCGGGATTAGGGCACTGCCCTCTCTCCCTAGCTCTGCGAGACAAATGGGGAGTGGCCCTTCCTGCGGGATTAGGGCGCTGCCTTCTCTCCCTAGCTCTGTGAGACCACTGGGGATCGGCCCTTCCTGCGGGGGTGGGGCGCTGCCTTCTCTCCCTAGCTCTGCGACACCACTGGTGTACGGCCCTTCCTGCGGGTGTGGGGCGCTGGCTTCCCTCCCCAGCTCTGCCAGGGGCCTGGGGAGTAGCCCGTCCTAAGGGATTAGGGCGCTGCCTTCTCTCCCTAGCTCTCCGAGACCACTGGGGAGCAGCCCTTCCTGCGGGATTAGGGCGCTGCCATCTCTCTCTAGCTCTTCGAGACCACTGGGAAGCGCCCCTTCCTGAGGGATTACGGCGCTGAAAACTCTCACTAGCTCTTCGAGAAAACTGGGAAGAGGCCCTTCCTGCGGGATTAGGGCGCTGCCTTCTCTCCCTAGCTCTGCCAGACCACTGGAGAGCGGTCCTTCCTGCGAGATTAGGGCGCTGCCTCCTCTCCCTAGCTCTGCGAGACCACTGGGGAGCGGCCCTTCCTGCGGGATTAGGGCACTGCCTCCTCTCCCTAGCTCTGCGAGACCACTGGTGAGCGACCCTTCTTGCAGGATTAGGGCGCAGCCTTCTTTCCCTAGCTCTGCGAGACCACTGGGGAGCGGCCCTTCCTGCGGGATTAGGGCGCTGCCTCCACTTCCTAGATCTCCGAGACCACTGGGGAGCGGCCCTTCCTGTGGGATTAGGTCGCAGCCTTCTCTCCCCAGCTCTGTGAGACCACTGGGGAGCGGCCTTCCCTGCGGGATAAGGGCGCTACCTTCTCTCCCTAGCTATGCAAGACCACTGGGGAGCGGCCGTTCCTGCGGGATTAGGGCACAGCCTTCTCTCCCAAGCTCTGCGACACCACTGGGGAGCAGCCCTTCCTGCGGAATAAGGGCGCTGCCTCCTCTCCCTAGCTCTGCGAGACCACTGGGGAGGGGCCCTTCCTGCGGCGGTGGGGCGCTGGCTTCCCTCCCCAGCTCTGCCAGAGGCATGGGGAGGAGCCCTTCCCGTGGGATTAGGACGCTGCCTTCTCTCCCTAGCTCTGCGAGACCACTGGGGAGTGGCCCTTCCTGCAGGATCACGGCGATGCCTCCTCTCCCTAGTTCTGCGAGACCCCTCGGGAGCGGCACTTCTTGCAGGATAAGGGCTCTGCCTTCTCTCCCAAGCTCTGCAAGACCACTGGTGAGCGGCCTTTCCTGAGGGATTAGGGCGCCACCTTCTCTCCCTAGCTCTGCGAGACCACCGGGGAGCGGCACTTCCTGAGGGATTAGGGCGTTGCCTTCTCTGCCTGGGTCTGCGAAACCACTGGGGAGCAGCCCTTCCTGCAGGATTAGGGCGCTGCCTTCTCTCCCTAGCTCTGCGAGACCACTGCGTAGAGGCCGTTCCTGCGGGATTAAGGCGCTGCCTTCTCTCCCTAACTCTGCAAGACCACTGGGGAGCGGCCATTCCTGCAGGATAAGGGCTCTGCCTTCTCTCCCTTGCTCTGCGAGACCACTGCGGAGCGGACCTTCCTGCGGGCTTAGGACGCTGCCTTCTCTCCCTAGCTCTGCAAGATGACTGGGGAGCGGCCCTTCCTGCGGGATTAAGGCGCTGCGTTCTCTCTCTAGCTCTGCAAGACCACTGGGGAGCGGCCCTTCGCGCGGGGGCGGGGCGCTGGCTTCCCTCCCCAGCGCTGCCAGGGGCCTGGGGAGCAGCCCTTCCTGCGGGCTTAGGACGCTGCCTTCTCTCCCTAGCTCTGTGAGACCACTTGGGAGTGGCCCTTCCTGCGGGATTACAGCGCAGCCTCCTCTCCCTAGTTCTGCGAGACCCCTCGGGAGCGGCCCTTCCTGCAGTATAAGGGCGCTGCCTTCTCTCCCAAGCTCTGCGAGACCACTGGTGAGCGGCCTTTCCTGAGAGATTAGGGCGCTACCTTCTCTCCCTAGCTCTGCAAGACCACCGGGGAGCGGCACTTCCTGCGGCATTAGGGCGCTGCCTCCTCTCCCTAGCTCTGCGAGACCACTGGAAAGCGACACTTCTTGCAGGATAAGGGCGCTACCTTCTCTCTCAAGCTCTGCGAGACCACTGGGGAGCAGCCGTTCCTGCGGGATTAGGGTGCTGCCTTCTCTCCCTAGCTCTGCGAGACCACTGGGGAGCAGCCCTTACTGCGGGATTAGGTCGCTGCCTGCTCTCCCTAGCTCTGCGTGACCACTGGGGAGCAGCCCTTGCTGCGGGATGAGGGCGCTGCCTCCTCTCCCTAGCTCTGTGAGACCACTGAGGAGCAGCCCTTCCTGCGGGATTAGGGCTCTGCCTTATCTCCCTAGCTCTGTGAGACCCCTGGGGAGCGGCCCTTCCTGCGGGATTAGGGCGCCGCCTTCTCTCCCTAGCTCTGCGAGACCACTGGGCAGCGGCTCTTCCTGCGGCGGCGAGGCGCTGGCTTCCCTCTCCAGCTCTGCTTGGGGAGGAGCCCTTCCTGCGGAATTAGGGCGCTGTCTAATGTCCATAGCTCTGCGAGACCACTGGGGAACAGCACTTCCTGCGGGACTAGGGCGCTGCCTCCTCTCCCTAGCTCTGCGAGACCAATCGGGAGCGGCCCTTCTTGCGGGATTAAGTTGCTGCCTCCTCTCCCTAGCTCTGCGACACCACTGGGGAGCGGCCCTTCCTGCGGGATTAGGGCGCTGCCTTCTCTCCCTAGCTCTGCGAGACCACTGGGGAGCAGCTCTTTCTGTTGGATTAGGGCGCTGCCTTCTCTCCCAAGCTCTGCGAGACAACTGTAGACGGCCGTTCCTGCGGGATTAGGGCGCTGTCTTCTCTCCCTATCTCTGCGACAGGATTCGGGAGCAGCCCTTCCTGAGGGATTAGGGCGCTGCCTTCTCTCCCTTGCTCTGCGAGACCACTGGGGAGCAGTCCTTCCTCTGGTATTAGGGCGCTGCCTTCTCTCCCTAGCTCTGCAAAACCACTGGGGAGCGGCCTTTCCTGCTGGAATAGGGCGCTCACTCCTCTCCGTAGCTTTCCGAGACCACTAGGGAACTGCCCTTACTGCGAAATTAGGGCGCTGCCTCCTCTCCCCAGCTCTGCGAAACCACTGGGGAGTGGCCCTTCCTGCGGGATTAGGGCGTTGTCTCCTCTCCCCAGCTCTGCGAGACCACAGGGGAGCGACACTTCCTGCGGGATTAGGGCGCTGCCTCCTCTCCCTTACTCTGCGACACCACTGGGGAGCGGCCCTTCCTGCGGGATTAGGGCGCTGTCTCCTCTCCCTAGCTCTGCGAGACAACTGGGGAGTAGCCCTTCCTGCGGGATTAGGGCGCTGCCTCCTCTCCCTAGCTCTTCGAGACCACTGGGTGGCGGCCCTTCCTGCGGGATTAGGTCGCAGCCTTCTCTCCCTAGCTCTGCGATACCATTATGGAGCAGCTCTTCCTTGGGAATTAGGTCGCTGCCTTCTCTCTCCATTTCTGCGAGACCACTGGGGAGCGGCCTTTTCTGCGGGATTAGGGTGCCACCTTCTCTCCCTAGCTCTGAGAGACCACTGGGCAGTGGCTCTTCCTGCGGCGGCGGGGCGCTGGCTTCCCTCTCCAGCTCTGCCTGGGGCCTGGGGAGGAGCCCTTCCTGCGGAATTAGGGCGCTGTCTTTTGTCCCTAGCTCTGCGAGACCACTGGGCAACAGCACTTCCTGCGGGACTAGGGCGCTGCCTTCTCTCCCTAGCTCTGCGAAACCACTGGGGAGCGTCCCTTCCTGCGGGATTAGGGCGCTGCCTTCTCTCCCTAGCTCTGCGAGACCACTGGGGAGCAGCTCTTCCTGCTGGATTAGGGCGCTGCCTTCTCTCCCAAGCTCTGCGAGACCACTGGGGAGCGGCCGTTCCTGCGGGATTAGGGCGCTGTCTTCTCTCCCTATCTCTGCGACAGGATTGGAGAGCAGCCCTTCCTGTGGGATTCGGGCGCTGCCTTCTCTCCCTAGCTCTGCGAGACCACTGCGGAGCAGTCCTTCCTGTGGTATTAGGGCGCTACCTTCTCTCCCTAGCTCTGTGAGACCAATGGGGAGCGCCCCTTCCTGCGGGGACCGGGCGCTGGCTTCCCTCCTCAGATCTTTCAGGGGCCTGGGGATCAGCCCTTCCTGCGGAATTAGGGCACCGCCTTCTCTCCCTAGGTCTGCGAGACCACTGGAGAGCGGTTTTTCCTCCGGGATTAGGGCACAGCCTCCTCTCCCCAGCTCTGCGAGACCACTGGGGTGCGGCCCTTCCTGCGGGATTACGGTACTGCCTTCTCTCCAGAGGTCTGCGAGACCACTGGGGAGCGACCCTTCCTGTGGGATTAGGGCGCTGGCTTCTCTCCCTAGATCTGCGAGATCACTGGGGAGCGGCCCATCCTGCGTGATAAGGGCGCTTTCTTCTCTACCTAGCTCTGCGAAACCACTGGGGAGCGGCCCTTCCTGCGGGGTTAGGTCGCTGCCTTCTCTCCATATGTCTGCGATACGACTGGGGAGCGGCCCTTCCTGCGGGATAAGGGCGCTGCCTTCTCTACCTAGCTCTGCGAGACCACTGAGGAGCGGCTCTTCCTGCGGGATTAGGGCGCTGTCTTCTCTCTCTATCTCTGAGACACAAACGGGGAGCGGCCCTTCCTTTGGGATTAGAGCACTGTCTCCTCTCCCTAGCTCTGCGAGACCACTGGGGAGCGACCCTTCCTGCGGGATTAGGACGCTGCCTTCCTTCCCTAGCTCTGCGAGACCACTGGAGAGCGGCCCTCCCTGCGGGATTAGGGCGCTGCCTTCGCTCTCCAGCTCAACGAGACCACTGGGGAGCGGCCCTTCCTGCGGGATTAGGGCACTGCCTCCTCTCCCTTGCTCTGCTAGACACTGTGGAGCGGCCTCTCCTGCGGGATTAGGGCGCTGCCTCATCTCCCTAGCTCTGTGAGATCATTGGGCAGCAGCCCTTCCACCGGGGGCGGGGCGCTGGTTTCCCTCCCCCGCTCTGCCAGGGGCCTGGGGAGCAGCCCTTCCTGCGGGATTACGGCACTGACTTCTCTCCCTAGCTCTGCAAGACCATGGGGGAGTGGAACTTCCTGCGGGATTAGGGCGCTCCCTTCTCTCTCTAGATCTGCGAGACAACTGGGGACCGGCCCTTCCTGCGGGATTAGGGCGCCGCCTTCTCTCCCTAGCTCTGCGAGACCACTGGAGAGCGACCCTTCCTGCGGGATTAGGGCGCTGTCTTCTCTCTCCAGCTCTACGAGACCACTGGGTAACGGCCTTTCCTGCGGGATTAGGGCTCTGCCTCGTCTCCCTAGCTCTGTGAGACCATTGGGCAGCGGCCCTTCCACTGGGGGCGGGGCGCTGGTTTCCCTCCCCCGCTCTGCCAGGGGCCTGGGGAGCAGCCCTTCCTGCGGGATTAGGGCACTGCCTTCTCTCCCTAGCTCTGTGAGACCACTGGGGAGCAGCCCTTCCTGCGGGATCAGGGCGCTGCCTTCTCTCCCTAGCTCTGCGAGACCACTGGGGAGCGGCCGTCCTGCGGGGGCGGGGCGCTGGCTTCTCCCCCTAGCTCTGTGAGACCACTGGAGAGCAGCCCTTCCTGCGGGATTAGTGCGCTGCCTTCTCTCCCTAGCTCTGCGAGACCACTGGGCAGCGGCTCTTCCTGCGGCGGCGGGGCGCTGTCTTCCCTCTCCAGCTCTTCCTGGGGCCTGGGGATGAGCCCTTCCTGCGGGATTAGGGCTCTGCCTTTTGTCCCTAGCTCTGCAAAACCCCTGGGGAGCAGACCTACCTGCGGGACTAGGACGCTGCATTCTCTCCCTAGCTCTGCGAGACCACTGGGGAGCTGCCCTTCTTGCGGGATTAGGGCACTGCCTTCTCTTCCTAGCTCTGCGAGACCACTGGAGAGCGGCCTTTCCTGCTGGATTAGGGCGCTGCCTTCTATCCCTAGCTCTGCGAGACCACTGGGGAGCGTCCCTTCCTGCGGGATTAGGGCGCTGCCTTCTCTCCCTAACTCTGCGAGACCACTGGGGGGCAGCTCTTCCTGCTGGATTAGGGCGCTGCCTTCTCTCCCAAGCTCTGCGAGACCACTGGGGAGCGGCCGTTCCTGCGGGATTAGGGCGCTGTCTTCTCTCCCTATCTCTGCGACAGGATTGGAGAGCAGCCCTTCCTGTGGGATTCGGGCGCTGCCTTCTCTCCCTAGCTCTGCGAAACCACTGGGGAGCGGCCCTTCCTGCGGGGTTAGGTCGCTGCCTTCTCTCCATATGTCTGCGATACGACTGGGGAGCAGCCCTTCCTGCGGGATAAGGGCGCTGCCTTCTCTACCTAGCTCTGCGAGACCACTGAGGAGCGACTCTTCCTGCGGGATTAGGGCGCTGTCTTCTCTCTCTATCTCTGAGACACAAACGGGGAGCGGCCCTTCCTTTGGGATTAGAGCACTGTCTCCTCTCCCTAGCTCTGCGAGACCACTGGGGAGCGACCCTTCCTGCGGGATTAGGACGCTGCCTTCCTTCCCTAGCTCTGCGAGACCACTGGAGAGCGGCCCTCCCTGCGGGATTAGGGCGCTGCCTTCGCTCTCCAGCTCTACGAGACCACTGGGGAGCGGCCCTTCCTGCGGGATTAGGGCACTGCCTCCTCTCCCTTGCTCTGCTAGACACTGTGGAGCGGCCTCTCCTGCGGGATTAGGGCGCTGCCTCGTCTCCCTAGCTCTGTGAGATCATTGGGCAGCAGCCCTTCCACCGGGGGTGGGGCGCTGGTTTCCCTCCCCCGCTCTGCCAGGGGCCTGGGGAGCAGCCCTTCCTGCGGGACTAGGGCGCTGCCTTCTCTCCCTAGCTCTGCGAGACCACTGGGGAGCGGCTCTTCCTGCGGGATTAGGGCACTGCCTTCTCTCCCTAGGTCTGCGAGACCACGGGGGAGCGGAACTTCCTGCGGGATTAGGGCGCTGCTTTCTCCACCTAGCTCTGCGATACCACTGTGGAGCGGCCTCTCCTGCGGGATTAGGGCGCTGGCTTGTCTCCCTTGCTCTGTGAGACCATTTGGCAGCGGCCCTTCCACCGGAGGCGGGGCGCTGGTTTCCCTAAACAGCTCTGGCAGGGGCCTGGGGAGCGGCCCTTCCTGCGGGATTAGGGCGCTGCCTTCTCTCCCTAGCTCTGCGAGACCACTGGGGAGCGGCCCTTCCTGAGGGATTAGCGCACTGCCTTCTCTCCCTAGCTCTGCGACACCAGTGGAGAGGGGCCATTACTGCGGGGGCGGGGCCCTGGCTGCTCTCCCTAGCTCTGCGAGACCACTGGGGAGCGGCCCTTCCTGAGGGATTAGGGCACTGTCTTCTCTCCCTAGCTCTGCGAGACCACAGTAGAGCGGCCCTTCCTGCGGGGGCGGGGCGCTAGCTTCCCTTCCCAGCTCCGCCAGGGGCCTGGGGAGCATCGCTTCCTGTGGGATTAGGGCGCTGCCTTCTCTCCCTAGCTCTGCGAGACCACTGGGCAGTGGCTCTTCCTGCGGCGGCGGGGCGCTGGCTTCTCTCTCCAGCTCTGCCTGGGGCCTGGGGAGGAGCACTTCCTGCGTGATTAGGGCGCTGCCTTCTGTCCCAAGCTCTGCGAGCCACTGGGGAGCAGCCCTTCCTGCGGGACTAGGGCGCTGCCTTCTCTCTCTAGTTCTGCGAGACCACTGGGGAGCGGCCGTTCCTGCGGGATTAGGGCGCTGCCTCCTCTGCCTAGCTTTGCGAGACCACTCAAGAGCGGCCCTTCCTGCGGGATTAGGGCGCTGCCTCCTCTCCCTAGCTCTGCGACAACACTGGGGAGCGGCCCTTCCTTTGGGATTAGAGCACTGTCTCCTCTCCCTAGCTCTGCGAGACCACTGGGGAGCGACCCTTCCTGCGGGATTAGGACGCTGCCTTCCTTCCCTAGCTCTGCGAGACCACTGGAGAGCGGCCCTCCCTGCGGGATTAGGGCGCTGCCTTCGCTCTCCAGCTCTACGAGACCACTGGGGAGCGGCCCTTCCTGCGGGATTAGGGCACTGCCTCCTCTCCCTTGCTCTGCTAGACACTGTGGAGCGGCCTCTCCTGCGGGATTAGGGCGCTGCCTCGTCTCCCTAGCTCTGTGAGATCATTGGGCAGCAGCCCTTCCACCGGGGGTGGGGCGCTGGTTTCCCTCCCCCGCTCTGCCAGGGGCCTGGGGAGCAGCCCTTCCTGCGGGACTAGGGCGCTGCCTTCTCTCCCTAGCTCTGCGAGACCACTGGGGAGCGGCTCTTCCTGCGGGATTAGGGCACTGCCTTCTCTCCCTAGGTCTGCGAGACCACGGGGGAGCGGAACTTCCTGCGTGATTAGGGCGCTGCTTTCTCCACCTAGCTCTGCGATACCACTGTGGAGCGGCCTCTCCTGCGGGATTAGGGCGCTGGCTTGTCTCCCTTGCTCTGTGAGACCATTTGGCAGCGGCCCTTCCACCGGAGGCGGGGCGCTGGTTTCCCTAAACAGCTCTGGCAGGGGCCTGGGGAGCGGCCCTTCCTGCGGGATTAGGGCGCTGCCTTCTCTCCCTAGCTCTGCGAGACCACTGGGGAGTGGCCCTTCCTGCGGGATTAGGGCGCTGCCTTCTCTCCCTAGCTCTGCGAGACCACTGGGGAGCGGCCCTTCCTGAGGGATTAGGGCACTGCCTTCTCTCCCTAGCTCTGCGACACCAGTGGAGAGGGGCCATTACTGCGGGGGCGGGGCCCTGGCTGCTCTCCCTAGCTCTGCGAGACCACTGGGGAGCGGCCCTTCCTGAGGGATTAGGGCACTGTCTTCTCTCCCTAGCTCTGCGAGACCACAGTAGAGCGGCCCTTCCTGCGGGGGCGGGGCGCTAGCTTCCCTTCCCAGCTCTGCCAGGGGCCTGGGGAGCATCGCTTCCTGTGGGATTAGGGCGCTGCCTTCTCTCCCTAGCTCTGCGAGACCACTGGGCAGTGGCTCTTCCTGCGGCGGCGGGGCGCTGGCTTCTCTCTCCAGCTCTGCCTGGGGCCTGGGGAGGAGCACTTCCTGCGTGATTAGGGCGCTGCCTTCTGTCCCAAGCTCTGCGAGCCACTGGGGAGCAGCCCTTCCTGCGGGACTAGGGCGCTGCCTTCTCTCTCTAGTTCTGCGAGACCACTGGGGAGCGGCCGTTCCTGCGGGATTAGGGCGCTGCCTCCTCTGCCTAGCTTTGCGAGACCACTCAAGAGCGGCCCTTCCTGCGGGATTAGGGCGCTGCCTCCTCTCCCTAGCTCTGCGACAACACTGGGGAGCGGCCCTTCCTGAGGGATTAGGGCGCTGCCTTCTCTCCCTATCTCTGCGAGACCACTGGGGAACACCTATTCCTGCCGGATTAGGGCGCTGCCTTCTCTCCCAAGCTCTGCGAAACCACTGGGGAGCGGCCGTTCCTGCGGGCTTAGGGCGTTGTCTCTCCCTATTTCTGCGACACGATTGGGGCGCAGCCCTTCTTGCGGGATTAGGTCGCTGCCTCCACTTTGTAGCACTGTGAGACCACGGGGGTACAGCCCTTTCTGTGGGATAAGGGCGCTTCTTTCTCTCCCTAGCTCTGCGAGACCACTGGGGAGCGGCCCATCCTGCGGGATTAGGGCGCTGCTTTCTCTCCCTATCTCTGCGAGACCACTGGGGAAAGACCCTTCCTGCGGGATTAGGTCGCTGCCTTTTTTCCCTAGGTCAATGATACCACTGGGGAGCGGCCCTTCCTGCGGGATTAGAGCGCTGCTTTTTCTCCCTAGGTCTGAGATACCACTGGGGAGCGGCCCATCCTGCTGGATTAGGGCGCTGCCTTCTCTCTCCAGCTCTACGAGACCACTGGGGAGAGGCCCTTCGTGCGGGATTAGGGCACTGCCTCATCTCCATAGCTCTGTGAGACCATTGGGGAGCGGCCCTTCCACCGGGGGCGGGGCGCTGGTTTCCCTCCCCGGCTCTGCTAGGGGCCTGGGGAGCAGCCCTTCCTGCGGGATTAGGGCACTGCCTTCTCTCCCTAGCTCTGCGAGACCACTGGAGAGCGGCTCTTCTGCGGGATTAGGGCGCTGCCCTCTCTCCCTAGCTCTGCGAGACCACAAGGCAGTGGCCCTTCCTGTGGGATCGGGGCGCTGGCTTCTTACCGTAGCTCTGCGAGACCACTGGGGAGCGGCCCCTCTTGCGGGATTAGGGCGCTGCCTCCTCTCCCTAGCTCTGCGACACCACTGGGGAGCAGCACTTCCTGCTGGATTAGCTAACTGCCTTCTCTCCCAAGCTCTGCGAAACCACTGGGAAGCGGCCGTTCCTGCGGGCTTAGGGCGCTGTCGTCTCTCCCTATCTCTGCGACACGATTGGGGAGCATCCCTTCTTGTGGGATTAGAGCGTTGCCTTCTCTCCCTGGCTTTGCGAGACCACTGGGGAGCAGTCCTTCCTGTGGTATTAGGGCGCTGCCTTCTCTTCCTAGCTCTACGAGACCACTGCGGAGCGACCCTTCCTGCGGGATTAGGGCGCTGCCTTCCCTCACTAGCTCTGCGAGACCACAGGGGAGTGGCCCTTCCTGCGGTGGCGGGGCGCTGGCTTTGCTCCCCAGCTCTGCCAGGGTCTTGGGTAGCAGCTCTTCCTGCGGGATTAGGGCGCTGCCTCCTCTCCCCAGCTATGCGAGACCAGTGGGGAGCAGCCCTTCTTGCGGGATTAGGGCACTGCCTCCTCTCCCCAGTTCTGCGAGACCACTGGGGAGCAGCCCTTCCTGAAGGATTAGGGCGCTGCCTACTCTCCCCAGATCTGTGAGACCACTGGGGAGCGGCCCTTCCTGCGGGATTAGGGCGATGCCCCCTCTCCCTAGCTCTGCGAGACCACAGGGGAGCGGCCGTTCCTGCAGGATTAGGGCGCCGCCTTCTCTCAATACTTCTGCTAGACCAGTGGGGAGCGGCTATTCCTGCGGGATTAGGGCGCTGCCTTCTCTCCCTAGCTCTGCGAGACCACTGGGGAGCAGCCCTTCCTCCAGGATTAGGGCGCCGACTTCTCTCCCTAACTCTGCGAGAACACTGGGGAGCGACCCTTCCTTCGGGATTTGGGCGCCACCTTCTCTCCCTAGCTCTGCAAAACCACTGGAGAGTGGCCCTTCGTGCGGGATTAGGGCACCGCCTTCTCTCCCTAGCTATGCGAGACCACTGTGGAGCGGACCTTCCTGCTGCATTAGGGCGCTGCCTACTCTCCCTTGCTCTGTGTGACCACTGGGGAGAGAACCTTCCTGCGGGATTAGGGTGCTGCCTCCTCTCCCTAGCTCTGCGAGACCACCTTGGGGCTGCCCTTCCTTCGGGATTAGGGCGCTGCCTGCTCACCCTAGCTCTGCGAGACCACTGGGAAGCAGCCCTTCCTGCGGGACTTGGGCGCCGCCTTCTCTACCTATCTCTGCGAGACCACTGGGGAGCTTCCCCTCCCGCGGGATTAGGGCGCTGCCTTCTCTCCCTAGCTCTGCGAGACTACCGTGGATCGGCCGTTCCTGCGGGATTATGGCGCCGCCTTCTCTCTCTAGCTCTGCGAGACCACTGGGAGCGACTCTTACTGCGGGGACGGGGCGCTGGCTTCCCTCCCCAGCTCTGGAAGGAGTGCAGGGAGTGGCGGTTCGTGCGGAGGAGGGGCGCTAGCTTCACTCCCCAGCTTTGAATGGGGACTGAGAAGTGGCGGTTCCAGTGGGGACGGGCCGATGGCTTCCTTTCCCAGCTCTGGAAGGTACCTGGGGAGTAGCGGTTCGAGCGGGGTTGGGGCGTTGCCTTCCCTCCCAAGCTGTGCAAGGGGCCTGCGGAATAGCGGTTCCAGTAAGGCTGGGGCACTGACTTACATCCCCAGCTCTGAGAGGGCCATGGGGAGTGGCGGTTCGAGTGGGGGCGGGGCGCTGGAAGGGCCGCTCGCCAGTGGTCTCGCAGAGCTAGGCAGAGGAGGCAGAGATCTAATCCCGCAGGAACGGCCGCTCCCCAATGGTCTCGCAGAGCTAGGGAGAGGAGGCAGAGCTCTAATCCCGCAGGAAGGGCCGCTTCGCAGTGGTCTCGCAGAGCTAGGGAGAGAGGGCTACGCCCTAATCCCGCAGGAAGGGCTGCTCCCCAGTAGTCTCGCAGAGCAAGGGAGTGAAGGCAGCGCCCTAATCCCACAGGAAGGGCCGCTCCCCAGTGGTCTCGGAGAGCTAGGGAGAGAAGGCAGCGCCCAATTCCCGCAGGAAGGGCCGCTCTCCAGTGGTCTGGCAGAGCTAGGGAGAGAAGGAAGCGCCCTAATCCCGCAGGAAGGGCCGTTCCCCAGTGGTCTCGCAGAGCTAGGGAGAGAAGGCAGCGCCCTAATCCAGCAGGAACGGCCGCTCCCCAGTGGTCTCGGAGACCAAGGGAGAGAAGGCAACGCCCTAATCCCGCAGGAATGGTCGCTCCTCAGTGGTCTTGCAGAGCTAGGGAGAGAAGGCGATTCCCTATTCCCGCAGGAAGGGCCGCTCCCCAGTGGTCTCGCAGAGATAGGGAGAGGAGGCAGTGCCCTAATCCCGCAGGAAGGGCCGCTCCCCAGTGGTGTCGCAGAGCTAGAGAGAGAAGGCGGCGCCCTCATCCCGCAGGAAGCTCCGCTTCCCAGTGCTCTCGCAGAGCTAGGGCGAGGAGGAAGCGCCCTAATCCCGAGGGAAGGGCCGCTCCACACTGGTCTCGCAGAGCTAGGAGGAGAAGGCAGCGTCCTAATCCCGCAGGATGGGCCGCTCCCCAGAGGTCTCGCAGAGCTAGGGAGAGGAGGCAGAGCTCTAATCCCGGAGGAAGGGCTGCTCCCCAGTAGTCTCCCAGAGCTAGGGAGAGGATGCAGCGCCCTAATCCCGCAGGAAGGGCCGCTCCCCAGTGGTCTCCTAGAGCTAGGAAGAGAAGGCGGCGCCCTAATAACGCATTAACGGCCGATCCCCAGTGGTCTCGCAGAGCTAGGGTGAGAGGGCAGTGCCCTAATCCAACAGGAACAGTCGCTCCCAAGTAGTCTCGCAGAGAAAGGGAAAGAAGGTGGCGCCCAAATCCCGCAGGAAGGGCTACTCCCCAGTGGTCTCGCAGAGCTAGAGAGAGAAGACCGCGCCCTAATCCCGCAGGAACTGTCGCTCCCCAGTGGTCTCGCAGAGCTAGGGAAGAAGGCGGCGCCCAAATCCCACACGAAGGGCCGCTCCCCAGTGCTATCGCAGAGCTAGGGAGAGAAGGCAGCGCCATAATCCCAGAGAAACGGTCGCTCCCCAGTGGTCTCGCAGAGCTAGGGAGAGAAGGCAGTGCAATAATCCCAGAGAAACGTTCGCTCACAAGTGGTCTTGTAGAGCTAGGGAGTGAGGGCAGCGTCCTAATCCCGCAGTGAGGGCTGCTCCCCAGTGGTCTGACAGAGCTAGGGAGAGAAGGCAGCGCCCTAATGCCACAGGAAGGGCCGCTTCCCAGGGGTCTCGCAAAGCAAGGGAGAGAAGGCAGTGCCCTAATCCCACAGAAGGACCTATCTCCAGTGGTCTCGCTGAGCTAGGGAGAGAAGGCAGCGCCCTAATCCCACAGGAAGGGCTGCTCCCGAGTGGTCTCGCAGTGCTAGGGAGAGAAGGCACCGCCCTAATCCCGCAGGAACGGCCGCTCTCCAGTGCTCTTGCAGAGCTAGGGAGAGAAGGCAGCGACTAATCCCGCAGGAAGGGCTGCTCCCCATTGGTCTCGCAGACCTAGGGAGAGAAGGCAGCGCCCTAATACAGCAGGAACGGCCGCTCCCAAGTGGTCTCGCAGAGCTAGGGAGAGAAAACAACGCCGTAATCCCACAGGAAGGGCTGCTCCCCAGTGGTCTCGCAGTGCTAGGGAGAGAAGGCACTGCCCTAATCCCGCATGAAGGGCTGCTCCCCAGTGCTCTTGCAGAGCTAAGTAGAGAGGGCGGCGCCCTAATCTCGCAGGATGGGCCGCTCCACAGTGGACTTGCAGAGCTACGGAGAGGAGGCAGCGCCCTAATCCAGCAGGAAGGGCTGCTCCCCAGTGGTTTCACTTAGCTAGGGAGAGAAGGCGGAGCCCTAATACCACAGGAAAGGTAGCTCCGCAGTAGTCTCGCAGAGCAAGGGAGAGACGGCATCGCCCTAATCCCGCAGAAAGTGCCGCTTCCTAGTGGTCTTGCAGAGACAGGAAGAGAAGGCAGTGCCCTAATCCCGCAGGAGGGGCTGCTCCCCAGTGGTGTCGCAGACGAAGGGAGAGAAGGCAGCGCCTTAATCCCGCAGGAATGGTCGCTCCCCAGTGGTCTCGCAGAGCTAGGGAGAGAAGGCGGCGCACTAATCCCGCATGAAGGGCCGCTCCCCAGTGGTCTCGCAGAGCTAGGAAGACAAGGCGGTGCTCTAATCCCGCAGAAAGGGCCGCTCCCGAGTGGTCTCGCGGAGGTATGGAGAGAAGGAGGCGTCCTAATCGTGCTGGAAGGGCATCTCCCCAGTGGTCTCGCATAGCTAGAGAGAAAAGGCAGCACCTTAATACCGCAGGAAGGGCCGCTCCTGAGTCGTCTTGCAGACCTAGGGAGAGAAGGCAGCGCCCTAATCCCGCAGGAACGGTCGCTCCCCAGTGGTCTCGCAGAGCTAGGGAGAGGAGGCACCGCCCTAATCCCACAGGAAGGGCTGCTCCGCAGTGGTATCGCAGAGCCAGGGAGAGCAGCAGCGAACTAATCCCGCAGGAAGGGGCGCTCCCCAGTAGTCTTGCAGAGCTAGGGAGAGAAGGCAGCGCACTAATATCGCTGGAAGGGAAGCTCCCCAGTGGTCTCGCAGAGCTAGGGAGAGGAGGCAGCGCCCAAATCCCGCAGCAAGGGCTGCTCCCCAGTGGTCTCGCAGAGCTAGGGAGAGAAGGCGGAGCCCTAATCCCGGAGGAAGGGCCGTTCCCCAGTTGTCTCGCAGAGCTAGGGAGACAAGGCTGCGCCCTAATTCCGTAGGAAGAGCCGCTCCCCAGTGGTCTCGCAGAGCTAGGGAGAGCAGGCAGCGACCTAATCCCGCAGGAAGGGCCGCTCCCCAGTAGTCTTGCAGAGCCAGGCAGAGAAGGCAGCGCCCTAAACCCGCATGAAGAGTCGCTCCCCAGTGGTCTCGCAGAGCTAGGGAGTGGAGACAGCGCCCTAATCCCGGAAGAAGGGCCGTTCCCCAGTGGTCTCGCAGAGCTAGGGAGAGAAGGCAGTGCCCTAATCCCACAGGAAGGACCGCTCCCCAGTGGTCTCGCAGAGCTAGGGAGAGAAGGCAGCGCCGTAATCCCGCAGGAAGAGCCGCCCCCCAGTGGACTCGCAGAGCTACGGAGAGGAGGCAGCGCCCTAATCCCGCAGGAAGGTCCGCTCCTCAGTGGTCTGGCAGAGCTAGGGAGAGAAGGCAGCGCCCTAATCCCGCAGGAACGGCCATTCCCCAGTGGTCTCGTAGAGCTAGGGAGAGAAGGCAGCGCCCTAATCCCACAGGAACGTCCCCTTCGCAGTGGTTTGGCAGAGCCAGGGAGAGAAGGCAGCGCCCTAATCCCGCAGGAAGGGCTGCTACCCAGTGGTCTCGCAGAGCTAGGGAGAGATGGCAGCGCAATAGTCCCGCAGGATGGGCCGTTCCCCAGTGGTATCGCAGAGAAAGAGAGAGAAGGCAGCGCCCTAATCCCGCAGGAATGGCCTCTCCCCAGTGGTCTCTTAGAGATAGGGAGAGGAGTCAGTCCCCTAATCCCACAGGAAGGGCTTCTCCCCAGTGCCCTCGCAGAGCTCGGGAGAGGAGGCAGCACCCTAATCCCACAGCAAGGGCTGCTCCCCAGTGGCCTTGCAGAGCCAGGCAGAGAAGGAAGCGCCCTAATCCCGCATGAAGGGTCGCTCCCCAGTGGTCTCGCAGAGCTTCGGAGAGAAGGCAGTGCCCTAATTCCGCAGGAAGTTCTGCTCCCCAATGGTCTCACAGAGCTAGGGAGAGGAGGCTGCACCCTCATCCCGCAGCAAAGGCTGCTTCCCAGTGGTCTCGCAGAGCTAGGTAGAGCAGGCAGCGACCTAATCCCGCAGGAAGGGCCGCTACCCAGAGGTCTTTCAGAGCTACGGAGAGAAGGGAGCGCCCTAATCCCGCAGGAACGGCCGCTCCCCAGTGGTCTCGCAGAGCTAGGGAGAGGAGGCAGCGCCCTAATCCCGCAGGAAGGGGCGCTCCCAAGTGGTTTTCCAGAGCTAGGGAGAGTAAGCAGTGCCCTAATCCCACAGGAAGGACCTCTCCCCAGTGGTCTCGCAGAGCTAGGGAGAGAAAGCAGCGACTAATCCCGCAGGAAGGGCTGCTCCCCAGTGGTCTCGCAGACCTAGGGAGAGAAGGCAGCACCCTAATCCATCAGGAACAGCCGCTCCCCAGTGGTCTCGCAGAGATAGGGAGAGAAGGCAACGAAGCAATACCGCAGGAATGGTCGTTCCCCAGTGGTCTCGCAGAGCTAGGGAAACAAGGCGGCGCCCTAATCCCGCATGAAGGGCCGCTCCCCAGTGGTCTCGCAGAAGTAGGGAGAGAAGGAGGCATCCTAATCGCGCTGGAAGGGCAGCTCCCAAGTGGTCTCGCATAGCTAGAGAGAAAAGGCAGCACCCTAATCCCGCAGGAAGGGCCGCTCCCCAGTGGTCTCGCAGAGTTAGGGAGAGAAGACAGCGCCCTAATCCCGCAGGAAGGGCCGCTCCGCAGTGGACTCGCAGAGCTACGGAGAGAAGGCAGCGCCCTAATCCTGCAGGAAGGGCCGATCCCAAGTGGTCTGGCAGAGCTAGGGAGAGAAGGCAGCGCCCTAATCCTGCAGGAAGGGCCGCTCCCAAGTGGTTTCACACAGCTAAGGAGAGAAGGCAGCGCCCTAATCCCACAGGAACGTCCGCTCCTCAGTGGTCTGGCAGAGCCAGGGAGAGAATTCAGCGCCCTAATCCCGCAGGAAGGGCTGCTACCCAGTGGTCTCGCAGAGCTAGGGAGAGATGGCAGCACCCCAATCCCGCAGGATGGGCCGCTCCCCAGTGGTCTCGCAGAGCAAGGGAGAGAAGGCAGCGCCCTAATCCCGCAGGAATGCCCTCTCCCCAGTGGTCTCTCAGAGCTAGGAAGAGGAGGCAGCCCTCTAATCCCGCAGGAAGAGCTACTCCCCATTTGCCTCGCAGAGCTCGGGAGAGGAGGCAGCACCCTAATCCCACAGCAAGGGCTGATCCCCAGTGGTCTCGCAGAGCTAGGGAGAGAAGGCGGCGCCCTAATCCCGCAGGAAGGGCCGCTCCCAAGTGGTCTTCCAGATCTAGGGAGAGAAGGCAGTGCCCTAATCCCACAGGAAGGACCTCTCCGCATTGGTCTCGCAGACCTAGAGAGAAGGCAGCGCCCTAATCCAGCAGGAACGGCCGCTCCCCAGTGGTCTCGCAGAGCTAGGGAGAGAAAGAAACACCGTAATCCCGCAGGAATGGTCACTCCCCAGTGGTCTCGCAGAGCTAGGGAAAGAGGGCGGCGCCCTAATCCCGCATGAAGGGCCGCTCCCCAGTGGTCTTGAAGAGCTAGGGAGAGAGGGCGGCGCCCTAATCTCGCAGGAAGGGCCGCTCTACAAAGGACTTGCAGAGCTACGGAGAGGAGGCAGCGCCCTAATCCAGCAGGAAGGGCCGCTCCCCAATGGTTTCACAGAGCTAGGGAGAGAAGGCAGCGCCCTTATCCCGCAGGAACGGCCGCTCCCCAGTGGTCTCGCAGAGCTAGGGAGAGAAGGCAACGACCTAATCCCGCAGGAATAGTCGCTCCCCAGTGGTCTCGCAGAGCTAGGGAGAGAAGGCGGTGCCCTAATCCCGAAGAAAGGGCCGCTCCCCAGTGGTCTGACAGAGCTAGGGAGAGAATGTGGCGTCCTAATCCCGCAGGAAGGGCCGCTCCCCAGTGGTCTCGCTGAGCTAGGGAGAGAAGGGGGCACCCTAATCGCGCAGGAAGGGCCGCTCCCCAGTGGTCTCGCAGAGCTAGGGAGAGTAAGCAGTACCCTAATCCCGCAGGAAGGGCCGCTCCCCAGTGTTCTCGCAGAGCTAGGGAGAGAAGGCAGCGACTAATCCCGCAGGAAGGGCTACTCCCCAGTGGTCTCGCTGACCTAGGGAGAGAAGGAAGCACCCTAATCCATCAGGAACAGCCGCTCCCCAGTGGTCTCGCAGAGCTAGGGAGAGAAGGCAATGAAGTAATACCGCAGGAATGGTCGTTCCCCAGTGGTCTCTCAGAGCTAGGGAAACAAGGCGGCGCCCTAATCCCGCATGAAGGGCCGCTCCCCAGTGGTCTCGCAGAGCTAGGAAGACTTGGCGGTGCCCTAATCCCGCAGGAAGGGCCGCTCCCAAGTGGTCTCGCAGAAGTAGGGAGAGAAGGAGGCATCGTAATCGCGCTGGAAGGGCAGCTCCCCAGTGGTCTCGCATAGCTAGAGAGAAAAGGCAGCACCCTAATCCCGCAGGAAGGGCCGTTCCCGAGTCGTCTTGCAGACCTAGGGAGAGAAGGCAGCGCCCTAATCGCACAGGAAGAGCCGCCCCCCAGTGGACTCGCAGAGCTACGGAGAGGAGGCAGCGCCCTAATCCTGCAGGAAGGTCCGCTCCTCAGTGGTCTGGCAGAGCTAGGGAGAGAAGGCAGCGCCCTAATCCTGCAGGAAGGGCCGCTCCCAAGTGGTGTCACACAGCTAGGGAGAGAAGGCAGCGCCTTAATCCCACAGGAACGTCCGCTCCTCAGTGGTCTGGCAGAGCCAGAGAGAGAATACAGCGCCCTAATCCCGCAGGAAGGGCCGCTCCCCAGTGGTCTCGCAGAGCTAGGGAGAGAAGGCAACGACCTAATCCCGCAGGAATGGTCGCTCCCCAGTGGTCTCGCAGAGCTAGGGAGAGAAGGCGGTGCCCTAATCCAGAAGGAAGGGCCGCTCCCCAGTGGTCTGACAGAGCTAGGGAGAGAATGTGGCGCCCTAATCCCGCAGGAAGGGCCGCTCCCCAGTGGTCTGGAACAGATAGGGAGAGTAAGCAGTACCCTAATTCCGCAGGAAGGGCCGCTCCCCAGTGTTCTCGCAGAGCTAGGGAGAGAAGGCAGCGACTAATCCCGCAGGAAGGGCTGCTCCCCAGTGGTCTCACAGACCTAGGGAGAGAAGGAAGCACCCTAATCCATCAGGAACAGCCGCTCCCCAGTGGTCTCGCAGAGCTAGGGAGAGAAGGCAACGAAGTAATACCGCAGGAATGGTCGTTCCCCAGTGGTCTCGCAGAGCTAGGGAAACAAGGCGGCGCCCTAATCCCGCAGGAAGGGACGCTCCCCAGTGGTCTCGCAGAAGTAGGGAGAGAAGGAGGCATCCTAATCGCGCTGGAAGGGCAGCTCCACAGTGGTCTCGCATAGCTAGAGAGAAAAGGCAGCACCCTAATCCCACAGGAAGGGCCGCTCCCCAGTGGTCTCGCAGACCTATGGAGAGAAAGCAGCGCCCTAATCCCGCAGGAAGGACCGCTCCCGAGTCGTCATGCAGACCTAGGGAGAGAAGGCAGCGCCCTAATCCCACAGGAACGGTCGCTCCCCAGTGGTCTCGGAGAGCTAGGGAGAGGAGGCAGGGCCCTAATCCCACAGGAAGAGCCGACCCCAGTGGACTCGCAGAGCTACGGAGAGGAGGCAGCGCCCTAATCCTGCAGGAAGGTCCGCTCCTCAGTGGTCTGGCAGAGCTAGGGAGAGAAGGCAGCGCCCTAATCCCGCAGGAACGGCCGCTCCCCAGTGGTCTCGCAGAGCTAGGGAGAGAAGGCAGCGCCCTAATCCTGCAGGAAGGGCCGCTCCCAAGTGGTCTCACACAGCTAGGGAGAGAAGGCAGAGCCCTAATCCCACAGGAACGTCCGCTCCTCAGTGGTCTGGCAGAGCCAGGGAGAGAATACAGCGCCCTAATCCCGGAGGAAGGGCTGCTACCCAGTGGTCTCGCAGAGCAAGGGAGAGATGGCAGCGCCCTAATCCCGCAGGATGGGCCGCTCCCCAGTGGTCTCGCAGAGCAAGGGAGAGAAGGCAGCGCCCTAATCCCGCAGGAATGGACTCTCCCCAGTGGTCTCTCAGAGCTAGGGAGAGGAGGCAGCCTCCTAATCCCACAGCAAGGGCTGCTCCCCAGTGGTCTCGCAGAGCTAGGGAGAGAAGGTGGCGCCCTAATCCCGCATAAAGGGCCTCTCCCCAGTGGTCTCGCAGAGCTCGGGAGAGCAGGCAGCGACCTAATCCCGCAGGAAGGGCCGCTCCCCAGTGGCCTTGCAGAGCCATGCAGAGAAGGAAACGCCCTAATACCGCATGAAGGCTCGATCCCCAGTGGTCTCGCAGAGCTTGGGAGAGAAGGTAGTGCCCTAATCCCACAGGAAGAACCTCTCCCCAGTGGTCTCGCAGAGCTAGGGAGAGAAGGCAGCGCCCTAATCCAGCAGGAAGTGCTGCCCCCCAGTGGAATCGCAGAGCTACAGAGAGGAGGCAGCGCCCTAATCCCGCAGGAACAGCCTCTCCCCAGTGGTCTCTCAGAGCTAGGGAGAGGAGGCAGCGCTCTAATCCCGAAGGAAGGGCTGCTCCCTAGTGGCCTCACAGAGCTCGGGAGAGGAGGCAGCGCCCAAAGCCAGAAGGAAGGGCCTCTCCCCAGTCATCTCGCAGATCTAGGGAGAGAACGTAGCAGCCTAATCCTGCAGGAAGGGCCGCTCCCCAGTGGTCTGGCAGAGCTAGGTAGAGAAGGCAGCGCCCTAATCCCGCAGGAACGGTCTCTCCCCAGTGGTCTCTCAGAGCTGGGGAGAGAAGGCAGTGCCGTAATCCTGCAGGAAGGGCCGCCCCCCAGTGGACTCGCAGAGCTACGGAGAGGAGGCAACGCCCTAATCCCGCAGGAAGGGCCGCTCCCCAGTGGTCTGGCAGAGCTAGGGAGAGAAGGCAGCGCCCTAATCCAGCAGGAAGTGCCGCCCCCCAGTGGAATCGCAGAGCTACGGAGAGGAGGCAGCGCCCTAATCCCGCAGGAACGGCCTCTCCCCAGTGGTCTCTCAGAGCTAGGGAGAGGAGGAAGCGCTCTAATCCCGAAGGAAGGGCTGCTCCCTAGTGGCCTCACAGAGCTCGGGAGAGGAGGCAGCGCCCAAAGCCAGAAGGAAGGGCCTCACCCAGTCATCTCACAGATCTAGGAAGAGAACGTAGCAGCCTAATCCTGCAGGAAGGGCCGCTCCCCAGTGGTCTGGCAGAGCTAGGTAGAGAAGGCAGCGCCCTAATCCCGCAGGAACGGTCTCTCCCCAGTGGTCTCTCAGAGCTAGGGAGAGGAGGCAGCGCCCTAATCCCGCAGGAAGGTCTGCTCCCCAGTGGCCTCACAAAGCTCGTTAGAGGAGGCAGCGCCCTAATCCCGCTGGACGGGCCTCTCCCCAGTCGTCTCGCAGAGCTAGGGAGAGAAGACAGCGGCCTAATCCCGCAGGAAGGGCCGTTCCACAGTAGTCCCGCAGAGCTAGGGAGAGGAGGCAGCGCCCTAATGCCTCATGAAGGGCCGCTCCACAGTGGTCTCGCAGAGCTGGGGAGAGAAGACAAAGCCCTAATCCCGCCGGAAAGGCCGCTCCCCAGTAGTCTCGCAGAGCTTGGGAGGGAAGGCAGCGCCCTTATCCCGCAGGAAGGGCTGCTCCCCAGTGGTCTAGCAGAGCTAAGGAGAGGAGCCAGCGCCCTAATCCTGCAGGAAGGGCCGCTCCCCAGTGGTGTCGCATAACTAGGAAGTGGAAGAAGCGCTCTAATCCCGCAGGAAGAGTCGCTCCCCAGTGGTCTCACAGAGCTAGGAAGAGGACGCAGCACCCTAGTCCCTCAGGGAGGGCCGCTCCCCAGTAGTCTCGGAGAGCTAGGGAGAGTATGTTGCACCGCAATCCCGTAGGAAGGGCCACTCCCCAGTGGTCTCGCAGAGATAGGGAGAGAAGAGTGCGCCCTAGTCCCGAAGGAAAGGCCGCTCCCCAGTTGTCTCGCAGAGCTAGGGAGAGAAGGCTGCGACCTAACCCCGCAGGAAGGACCGCTACCCAGTGCACTCGCAGAGCTAGGGAGAGGAGGCAACGCCCTAATCCTGCAGGAAGGGCCAGTCCCCAGTGGTCTCGCAGAGCTAGGGAGAGGAGGCAGCGCCCTTATGCCGCAGGAAGGGCCGCTCCACAGTGGTCTTGCAGAGCTAGGGAGAGGAGGCAGCGCCCTTATCCTGCAGGAAGGGCCGCACCACAGTGGTCTCGCAGAACTAGGGAGAGAAGGCATCGCCCTAAGATCGCAGGAAGGGTCGCTCCCCAGTGGTCTCACAGAGCTAGAGAGAGGAGGCAGCGCCCTAATCCCGCAGGATGGGCCGCTCCCCAGTGGTGTCGAAGAATTAGGAAGTGGAAGAAGCGCTCTAATCCCACAGGAAGAGCTGCTCCCCAGTGCTCCCGCAGAGCTAGAGAGAGGAGGCAGCGCCCAATTCCCCCAAAGGAAGGGCTTCTCCCCAGTGGTCTCGCCGAGCTAGGGAGAGAAGGCAGCGCCCTAATCCCGCAGGAAGGGCTGCTCCCCATGCCCCTGGCAGAGCTGGGGAGAGAAGGCAGCGCCCTAATCTCGCAGGACGTCCGCTCCCCAGTGGTCTTGCAGAGGTAGGGAGAGAAGGCAGCGCCCTAATCTCGTAGGAAGGGCCGCTCACCAGTGGTCTCGCAGAGCTAGGGAGATGAGGTAGCGCCCTAATCCCGCAGGAAGGGCCGCTCCCCAGTGGTCTTGCAGAGCCAGGCAGAGAATGCAGCGCCCTAATCCCAGAGGAAGAGCGGCTCCCCAGTGGTCTCACAGAGCTGGGGAGAGAAGGCAGCGCCCTAATCTCGCAGGACGTCCGCTCCCCAGTGGTCTTGCAGAGGTAGGGAGAGAAGGCAGCGCCCTAATCTCGTAGGAAGGGCCGCTCACCAGTGGTCTCGCAGAGCTAGGGAGATGAGGTAGCGCCCTAATCCCGCAGGAAGGGCCGCTTCCCAGTGGTCTCGCAGAGCTAGGGAAAAAGGCAGCGCCGTAATACCGCATGAAGGGCCTCTCCCCAGTGGTCTCTCAGAGCTAGGGAGAGTAGGCAGCGCCGTAATCCCGCAGGAAGGGCTGCTCCCCAGTGGCCTCGAAGAGCTCGGGAGAGGAGGCAGTGCCCTAATCCCGAAGGAACGGCCCCTCCCCAGTGGACTCGCAGAGCTAGGGAGAGAAGGCAGAGCCCTAATGCCGCAGGAACGGCCTCTCCCCAGTGATCTCGCAGAGCTAGGGAGAGAAGGCAGCGACCTAATCCCGCAGGATGAGTCGCTCCCCAGTGGTCTCGCAGAGCCAGGGAGAGAAGGCAGCGCCGTAATCCAGCAGGAAAGGCTGCTCCCCAGTGGTCTCGCAGACCTAGGGAGAGGATGCAGCGCCCTAATCCCGCAGGAAGGGCCGCTCCCCTGTGGTCTTGCTGAGCCAGGCAGAGAAGGTAGCGCCCTATTCCCGCAGGAAGGGCCGCTCCCTAGTGGTCTCGCATAGCTGGGGATAGTAGGCAGCGCCCTAATCCCGCAGGAAGGGCTCCTCCCCAGTGGTCTCGCAGAGCTAGGGAGAGAAGGCAGCGCCCTAATACCGCAGGAAGGGCTGCTCCCCAGTGGTCTCGTAGAGCTACGGAGAGAAGGTGTCGCCCTAATCCCGCAGGAAGGGCCGCTCCCCAGTGGTCTCACAGAGCTAGGGAGGAAAGGCAGCAACCTAATCCCGCATGATTGCTGCTCCCTAGTGGTCTCGCAGAGCTAGGGAGAGGAGGCAGCCCCCTAATGCCGCAGCAAGAGCTGCTCCCCAGTGGTCTCGTAGAGCTACGGAGAGAAGGCGGCGCCCTAATCCCGCATGAACGGCCGCTCCCCAGTGCTCTCGCAGAGCTATGGAGAGAAGGCAGCGCCCTAATCCCGCAGGAAGAGTCGCTCCCCAGTGGTCTCGCAGTGCTAGGGAGAGAAGGCAGCGCCCTAATCCCGCAGGCAGGGGCGCTCCCCAGAGCTCTCGCAGAGCTAGGGAGAGAAGGCAGCACCCTAATCCCGCAAGAAGGGCCGCTCCCCAGTGGTCTCGCAGAGCTAAGTAGAGAAGGCAGCGCCCTAATCCCGCAGGAACGACCGCTCCCCAGTGGTCTGGCAGAGCTAAGTAGAGAAGGCAGCACCCTAATCCCGCAGGAACGACCGCTGCAAAGTGGTCTGGCAGAGTCAGGCAGAGAAGGCAGCGCCCTAATACCGCAGGAAGGGCCGCTCCCCAGTGGTCTCGCAGAGGTAGGGATAGAAGACAGAGCCCTAATCCCGCAGGAAGGGCCGCTCCCCAGTGGTCTCGCAGAGCTAGGGAGAGGAGGCACTGCTCTCATCCCGCAGCAAGGGCTGCTCCCCAGTGGTCTCGCAGAGATAGGGAGGAAAGGCAGCACCCAAATCCCGCAGGAAAGGCTGCTCCCCAGTGGTCTCGCAGAGCTAGAGAGAGGAGGCAACGCCCTAATCCCGCAGCAAGGGCTGCTCCCTAGTGGTCTCGCAGAGCTAGGGAGAGAAGGCGGCGACCTAATCCCGTATGAACGGCCGCTCCCCAGTGGTCTCGCAGATCTAGGGAGAGAAGTCAGAGACCTAATCCCGCAGGAAGGGCCGGTCCCCAGTGGTCTCGCAGAGCTAGGGAGAGGAGGCAGCGCCCTAATGCCGCAGGAAGGGCCGCTCCACAGTGGTCTTGCAGAGCTAGGGAGAGGAGGCAGCGCCCTTATCCCGCAGGAAGGGCCGCACCGCAGTGGTCTCGCAGAACTAGGGAGAGAAGGCATCGCCCTAATATCGCAGGAAGGGTCGCTCCCCAGTGGTCTCACAGAGCTAGAGAGAGGAGGCAGCGCCCTAATCCCGCAGGTTGGGCCGCTCCCCAGTGGTGTCGCAGAATTAGGAAGTGGAAGAAGCGCTCTAATCCCGCAGGAATAGCCGCTCCCCAGTGCTCCCGCAGAGCTAGAGAGAGGAGGCAGCGCCCAATTCCCCCAATGGAAGGGCTGCTCCCCAGTGGTCTCGCCGAGCTAGGGAGAGAAGGCAGCGCCCTAATCCCGCAGGCAGGGGCGCTCCCCAGAGCTCTCGCAGAGCTAGGGAGAGAAGGCAGCACCCTAATCCCGCAAGAAGGGCCGCTCCCCAGTGGTCTCGCAGAGCTAAGTAGAGAAGGCAGCGCCCTAATCCCGCAGGAACGACCGCTCCCCAGTGGTCTGGCAGAGCTAAGTAGAGAAGGCAGCACCCTAATCCCGCAGGAACGACCGCTCCCCAGTGGTCTGGCAGAGTCAGGCAGAGAAGGCAGCGCCCTAATACCGCAGGAAGGGCCGCTCCCCAGTGGTCTCGCAGAGGTAGGGAGAGAAGACAGAGCCCTAATCCCGCAGGAAGGGCCGCTCCCCAGTGGTCTCGCAGAGCTAGGGAGAGAAGGCACTGCTCTCATCCCGCAGCAAGGGCTGCTCCCCAGTGGTCTCGCAGAGATAGGGAGGAAAGGCAGCACCCAAATCCCGCAGGAAAGGCTGCTCCCCAGTGGTCTCGCAGAGCTAGAGAGAGGAGGCAACGCCCTAATCCCGCAGCAAGGGCTGCTCCCTAGTGGTCTCGCAGAGCTAGGGAGAGAAGGCGGCGACCTAATCCCGTATGAACGGCCGCTCCCCAGTGGTCTCGCAGATCTAGGGAGAGAAGTCAGAGACCTAATCCCGCAGGAAGGGCCGGTCCCCAGTGGTCTCGCAGAGCTAGGGAGAGGAGGCAGCGCCCTAATGCCGCAGGAAGGGCCGCTCCACAGTGGTCTTGCAGAGCTAGGGAGAGGAGGCAGCGCCCTTATCCCGCAGGAAGGGCCGCAGCGCAGTGGTCTCGCAGAACTAGGGAGAGAAGGCATCGCCCTAATATCGCAGGAAGGGTCGCTCCCCAGTGGTCTCACAGAGCTAGAGAGAGGAGGCAGCGCCCTAATCCCGCAGGTTGGGCCGCTCCCCAGTGGTGTCGCAGAATTAGGAAGTGGAAGAAGCGCTCTAATCCCGCAGGAAGAGCCGCTCCCCAGTGCTCCCGCAGAGCTAGAGAGAGGAGGCAGCGCCCAATTCCCCCAAAGGAAGGGCTTCTCCCCAGTGGTCTCGCCGAGCTAGGGAGAGAAGGCAGCGCCCTAATCCCGCAGGAAAGGCTGTTCCCCATGCCCCTGGCAGAGCTGGGGAGAGAAGGCAGCGCCCTAATCTCACAGGACGTCCGCTCCCCAGTGGTCTCGCAGAGGTAGGGAGAGCAGGCAGCGACCTAATCCCGCAGGAAGGGCCGCTCCCCAGTGGTCTTGCAGAGCCAGGCAGAGTATGCAGCGCCCTAATCCCAGAGGAAGAGCGACTCCCCAGTGGTCTCGCAGAGCTAGGGAGAGAAGGCAGCGCCCTAATCCTGCAAGATGGGCCGCTTCCCAGTGGTCTCGCAGAGCTAGGGAAAAAGGCAGCGCCGTAATACCGCATGAAGGGCCTCTCCCCAGTGGTCTCTCAGAGCTAGGGAGAGGAGGCAGCGCCGTAATCCCGCAGGAAGGGCTGCTCCCCAGTGGACTCGAAGAGCTCGGGAGAGGAGGCAGCGCCCTAATCCCGCAGGAAGGTCCGCTCCCCAGTGGTCTAGAAGAGCTAGGGAGAGAATGCAGTGCCCTAATCCCGCAGGAACGGCCCCTCCCCAGTGGTCTCGCAGAGCTAGGGAGAGAAGGCAGCGCCCTAATGCCGCAGGATGAGTCGCTCCCCAGAGCTCTCGCAGAGCTAGGGAGAGAAGGCAGCGCCCTAATCCCGCAAGAAGGGCCGCTCCCCAGTGGTCTCGCAGAGCTAAGTAGAGAAGGCAGCGCCCTAATCCCGCAGGAGCAACCGCTCCCCAGTGGTCTGGCAGAGTCAGGCAGAGAAGGCAACGCCCTAATCCCGCAGGAAGGGCCGCTCCCCAGTGGTCTCGCAGAGCTAGGGAGAGGAGGCACTGCTCTCATCCCGCAGCAAGGGCTGCTCCCCAGTGGTCTCGCAGAGCTAGGGAGAGGAGGCAGCGCCCTAATCCCGCAGCAAGGGCTGCTCCCTAGTGGTCTCGCAGAGCTAGGGAGAGAAGGCAGCGCCCTTATCCCGCAGGAAGGGCCGCACCCCAGTGGTCTTGCAGAACTAGGGAGAGAAGGCATCGCCCTAATATCACAGGAAGGGTCGCTCCCCAGTGGTCTCACAGAGCTAGAGAGAGGAGGCAGCGCCCTAATCCCGCAGAATGGGCCGCTCCCCAGTGGTGTCGCAGAATTTGGAAGTGGAAGAAGCCCTCTAATCCCACAGGAAGAGCCGCTCCCCAGTGCTCCCGCAGAGCTAGAGAGAGGATGCAGCGCCCTAATCCCAGAGGAAGAGCGGCTCCCCAGTGGTCTCACAGAGCTAGGGAGAGAAGGCAGCGCCCTAATCCTGGAAGATGGGCCGCTTCCCAGTGGTCTCGCAGAGCTAGGGAAAAAGGCAGCGCCGTAATACCGCATGAAGGGCTGCTCCCCAGTGGCCTCGAAGAGCTCGGGAGAGGAGGCAGCGCCCTAATCCCGCAGGAAGATCCGCTCCCCAGTGGTCTAGAAGAGCTAGGGAGAGAATGCAGTGCCCTAATCCCGCAGGAACGGCCCCTCCCCAGTGGTCTCGCAGAGCTAGGGAGAGAAGGCAGCGCCCTAATGCCGCAGGAACGGCCTCTCCCCAGTGATCTCGCAGAGCTAGGGAGAGAAGGCAGCGACCTAATCCCGCAGGATGAGTCGCTCCCCAGTGGTCTCGCAGAGCTAGGGAGAGAAGGCAGCGCCGTAATCCAGCAGGAAAGGCAGCTCCCCAGTGGTCTCGGCGACCTAGGGAGAGGATACAGCGCCCTAATCCCGCAGGAAGGGCTGCTCCCCACTGGTCTCGCACAGATAGGGAGAGGAGGCAGCGCCCAAATCCCGCAGGAAGGGCCGCTCCCCAGTGGTCTTGCAGAGCTAGGGGAGAAGGCAGCACCCTAATCCCGCACGAAGGGTCGCTCCCCAGTGGTCTCACAGAGCTAGGGAGGAAAGGCAGCAACCTAATCCCGCATGATTGCTGCTCCCTAGTGGTCTCGCAGAGCTAGGGAGAGGAGGCAGCGCCCTAATGCCGCAGCAAGGGCTGCTCCACAGTGGTCTCGTAGAGCTACGGAGAGAAGGCGGCGCCCTAATCCCGCAGGAAGAGTCGCTCCCCAGTGCTCTCGCATAGCTATGGAGAGAAGGCAGCGCCCTAATCCCGCAGGAAGAGTCGCTCCCCAGTGCTCTCGCATAGCTATGGAGAGAAGGCAGCGCCCTAATCCCGCAGGAAGAGTCGCTCCCCAGTGCTCTCGCAGTGCTAGGGAGAGAAGGCAGCGCCCTAATCCCGCAGGCAGGGGCGCTCCCCAGAGCTCTCGCAGAGCTAGGGAGAGAAGGCAGCGCCCTAATCCCGCAAGAACGGCCGCTCCCCAGTGTTCCCGCAGAGCTAGAGAGAGGAGGCAGCGCCCAATTCCCCCAAAGGAAGGGCTGCTCCCCAGTGGTCTCGCCGAGCTAGGGAGAGAAGGCAGCGCCCTAATCCCGCAGGAAGGGCTGCTCCCCATGCCCCTGGCAGAGCTGGGGAGAGAAGGCAGCGCCCTAATCTCACAGGACGTCCGCTCCCCAGTGGTCTCGCAGAGGTAGGGAGAGAAGGCAGCGCCCTAATCTCGTAGGAAGGGCCGCTCACCAGTGGTCTCGCAGAGCTAGGGAGAGGAGGCAGCGCCCTAATCCCGCAGGAATGGCTGCTCCCCAGTGGTCTCGCAGAGCTAGGGAGAGCAGGCAGCGACCTAATCCCGCAGGAAGGGCCGCTCCCCAGTGGTCTTGCAGAGCCAGGCAGAGAATGCAGCGCCCTAATCCCAGAGGAAGAGCGGCTCCCCAGTGGTCTCGCAGAGCTAGGGAGAGAAGGCAGCGCCCTAATCCTGCAAGGTGGGCGGCTTCCCAGTGGTCTCGCAGAGCTAGGGAAAAAGGCAGCGCCGTAATACCGCATGAAGGGCCTCTCCCCAGTGGTCTCTCAGAGCTAGGGAGAGGAGGCAGCGACCTAATCCCGCAGGATGAGTCGCTCCCCAGTGGTCTCGCAGTGCTAGGGAGAGAAGGCAGCGCCCTAATCCCGCAGGCAGGGGCGCTCCCCAGAGCTCTCGCAGAGCTAAGGAGAGAAGGCAGCGCCCTAATCCCGCAAGAAGGGCCGCTCCCCAGTGGTCTCGCAGAGCTAAGTAGAGAAGGCAGCGCCCTTATCCCGCAGGAACGGCCGCTCCCCAGTGATCTCGCAGAGCTAGGGAGAGAAGGCAGCGACCTAATCCCGCAGGATGAATCGCTCCCCAGTGGTCTCGCAGTGCTAGGGAGAGAAGGCAGCGCCCTAATGCCGCAGGAAGGGCCGCTCCCCAGTGGTCTCGCAGAGCTAAGTAGAGAAGGCAGCGCCGTAATACCGCATGAAGGGCCTCTCCCCAGTGGTCTCTCAGAGCTAGGGAGAGGAGGCAGCGACCTAATCCCGCAAGATGAGTCGCTCCCCAGTGGTCTCGCAGTGCTAGGGAGAGAAGGCAGCGCCCTAATGCCGCAGGAAGGGCCGCTTCCCAGTGGTCTCGCAGAGGTAGAGAGAGAAGACAGAGCCCTAATCCCGCAGGAAGGGCCGCTCCCCAGTGGTCTCGCAGAGCTAGGGAGAGGAGGCACTACTCTCATCCCGCAGCAAGGGCTGCTCCCCAGTGGTCTCGCAGAGCTAGGGAGAGAAGGCAGCACCCTAATCCTGCAAGAAGGGCCGCTCCCCAGTGGTCTCTCAAGCTGGGGAGAAGAGGCAGCGCCCTAATCCCGCAGGAAGGGCTGCTCCCCAGTGGCCTCGCAGAGCTCGGGAGAGGAGGCAGCGCCCTAATCCCGCAGGAAGGGTCGCTCCCTAGTGGTCTTGCAGAGGTACGGAGAGAAGGCAGCGCCCAAATCCCGCAGAAAGTTTTGATCCCCAGTGGTCTCGGAGAGCTAGGGAGAGGAGGCAGCGCCTTAATTCCGCAGGAAGGGCCGCTCCCCAGTGCTCTCGCAGAGATAGGGAGAGGAGGCAGCTCCTTTATCCCGCAGGAAGTGCCGGTCCCCAGTGGTCTCGCAGAGCTAGGGAGAGGAGGCAGCGTCCTAATGCCACAGGAAGGGCCGCTCCCAAGTGGTCTCGCAGAGCTAGGGAGAGAAGGCTGCGACCGAATCCCGCAGGAAAGGCCGCTCCCCAGGTGTCTCGCAGATCTTGGGGGAGAATACAGTGCCCTTATCCCGCAGGAAGGGCAGCTCCCCAGTGGTCTCGCAGAACTAGTGAGAGGAGGCATCGCCCTAATCCCACAGGAAGGGCTGCTCCCCAGTGGTCTCGCAGAGCTAGGGAGAGAAGGCTGCGACCTAATCCCGCAGGAAGGGTCGCTCCCCAGTGGTCTCGCAGAGCTAGAGAGAGAAGGCAATGCCCTAATCCCGCAGGAACGGCCGCTCCCAAGTGGTCTCGCAGAGCTAGGGAGTGAGGGCAGCGCCCTAATCCCGCAGGAAGAGCCGCTCCCCAGTGGTCTCGCAGTGCTAGGGAAAGAAGGCAGCGCTCTAATCCCGCAGGCAGGGGCGCTCCCCAGAGCTCTCGCAGAGCTAGGGAGAGAAGGCTGCGACCTAATCCCGCAGGAAGGGCCGCTCCCCAGTGCTCTCGCAGAGCTAGAGAGAGAAGGCAGCGCCCTAATCCCGCAGGAACGGCCGCTCCCCAATGGTCTCGCAGAGCTAGAGAGAGAAGGCAATGCCCTAATCCCACAGGAAGAGCCGCTCCCCAGTGGTCTCGCAGTGCTAGGGAGAGAAGGCAGTGCCCTTATGCCACATTAAGGACCGCTCCCCAGTGGTGTCGCAGAGCTAGGGAGAGAAGGCAGCGTACTAATCCCGCAGGAAGGGCCGCTCCCCAGTGGTCTCTTAGAGTTAGGGAGAGAAGGCAGCACCCTAATCCCGCAGGAAGAGCCTATCCCCAGTGGTCTCCCAGAGCTAGGGAGAGAAGGCGGCGCCGTAATCCCGCAGGAAGAGCTGCTCCCCAGTGTTCTCGCAGAACTTGGGAGAGAAGGCAGCGCCCTAATACCGCAGGAAAGGCCGCTCCCCAGGTGTCTCGCAGATCTTGGGGGAGAATGCAGTGCCCTTATCCCGCAGGAAGGGCAGCTCCCCAGTGGTCTCGCAGAACTAGTGAGAGGAGGCATCGCCCTAATCCCACAGGAAGGGCTGCTCCCCAGTGGTCTCGCAGAGCTAGGGAGAGAAGGCTGCGACCTAATCCCGCAGGAAGGGTCGCTCCCCAGTGGTCTCGCAGAGCTAGAGAGAGAAGGCAATGCCCTAATCCCGCAGGAACGGCCGCTCCCAAGTGGTCTCGCAGAGCTAGGGAGTGAGGGCAGCGCCCTAATCCCGCAGGAAGAGCCGCTCCCCAGTGGTCTCGCAGTGCTAGGGAAAGAAGGCAGCGCTCTAATCCCGCAGGCAGGGGCGCTCCCCAGAGCTCTCGCAGAGCTAGGGAGAGAAGGCTGCGACCTAATCCCGCAGGAAGGGCCGCTCCCCAGTGCTCTCGCAGAGCTAGAGAGAGAAGGCAGCGCCCTAATCCCGCAGGAACGGCCGCTCCCCAATGGTCTCGCAGAGCTAGAGAGAGAAGGCAATGCCCTAATCCCACAGGAAGAGCCGCTCCCCAGTGGTCTCGCAGTGCTAGGGAGAGAAGGCAGTGCCCTTATGCCACATTAAGGACCGCTCCCCAGTGGTGTCGCAGAGCTAGGGAGAGAAGGCAGCGTACTAATCCCGCAGGAAGGGCCGCTCCCCAGTGGTCTCTTAGAGTTAGGGAGAGAAGGCAGCACCCTAATCCCGCAGGAAGAGCCTATCCCCAGTGGTCTCCCAGAGCTAGGGAGAGAAGGCGGCGCCGTAATCCCGCAGGAAGAGCTGCTCCCCAGTGTTCTCGCAGAACTTGGGAGAGAAGGCAGCGCCCTAATCCCGCAGGAAAGGCCGCTTCCCAGGTGTCTCGCAGATCTTGGGGGAGAATGCAGTGCCCTTATCCCGCAGGAAGGGCAGCTCCCCAGTGGTCTCGCAGAACTAGTGAGAGGAGGCATCGCCCTAATCCCACAGGAAGGGCTGCTCCCCAGTGGTCTCGCAGAGCTAGGGAGAGAAGGCTGCGACCTAATCCCGCAGGAAGGGTCGCTCCCCAGTGGTCTCGCAGAGCTAGAGAGAGAAGGCAATGCCCTAATCCCGCAGGAACGGCCGCTCCCAAGTGGTCTCGCAGAGCTAGGGAGTGAGGGCAGCGCCCTAATCCCGCAGGAAGAGACGCTCCCCAGTGGTCTCGCAGTGCTAGGGAAAGAAGGCAGCGCTCTAATCCCGCAGGCAGGGGCGCTCCCCAGAGCTCTCGCAGAGCTAGGGAGAGAAGGCTGCGACCTAATCCCGCAGGAAGGGCCGCTCCCCAGTGCTCTCGCAGAGCTAGAGAGAGAAGGCAGCGCCCTAATCCCGCAGGAACGGCCGCTCCCCAATGGTCTCGCAGAGCTAGAGAGAGAAGGCAATGCCCTAATCCCGCATTAAGAGCCGCTCCCCAGTGGTCTCGCAGTGCTAGGGAGAGAAGGCAGTGCCCTTATGCCACATTAAGGACCGCTCCCCAGTGGTGTCGCAGAGCTAGGGGGAGAAGGCAGCGTACTAATCCCGCAGGAAGGGCCGCTCCCCAGTGGTCTCTTAGAGTTGGGGAGAGAAGGCAGCACCCTAATCCCGCAGGAAGAGCCTATCCCCAGTGGTCTCCCAGAGCTAGGGAGAGAAGGCGGCGCCGTAATCCCGCAGGTAGAGCTGCTCCCCAGTGTTCTCGCAGAACTTGGGAGAGAAGGCAGCGCCCTAATCCCGCAGGAAATGCAGCTCCCCAGTGGTCTCGCAGAGCTAGAGTGAGCAAGCAGCGACCTAACCCCGCAGGAAGGGCCGCTCCCCAGTGGTCTTTCAGAGCTAGGGAGAGAAGGCAGCGCCCTAATCCCGCAGGAAGGGCCGCTACCCAGTGGTCTCGCAGAGCTATTGAGGAAAGGCAGCACCCTAATCCCGCAGGAAGGTCTGCTCCCCAGTGGTCTCGCAGAGCTAGGGGGAGGAGGCAGCACTCTAATCTCGCAGAAAGAGCTGCTCCCCAGTGGTCTCGCAGAGCTAGGGAGAGAAGGCGGCGCCCTAATCCCGCATGAAGGGCAGCTCCCCAGTGGTCTCGCAGAGGTAGGGAGAGAAGGCGGCGCTCTAGTCGCGCTGGAAGAGCCGCTCCCCAGTGGTCTCGCAGAGCTAGAGAGAGAAGGCAGCACCCTAATCCCGCAGGAAGGGCCGCTCCCCAGTGGTCTCGCAGAGATAGGGAGTGAAGGCAGCGTCCTAATTCCGGAGGAAGGGCCGCTCCCCGCTAGTCTGGCAGAGCTTGAGAAAGAAGGCAGCGCCCTAAACCCACAGGAAGGTCCGCTCCCCAGTGGTCTCGCAGAGCTAGGGAGAGAAGGTAGCGCCCTAATCCCACAGGAACGGCAACTCCCCAGTGATCTCGCAGAGCTAGGGAGAGAAGACAGCGACCTTATCCCGCAGGAAATTCCGCACCCCAGTGGTCTGGCAGAGTCAGGCAGAGAAGGCAGCGCCCTAATCCCGCAGGAAGGGACGTTCCCCAGTGGTCTCGCAGAGCTAGGGAGAGGAGGCAGTGCCCTCATCCCGCAGTAAGAGCTGCTCCCAAGTGGTCTCGCAGAGCTACGGAGAGCAGGCAGCGACCTAATCCCGCAGGAAGGGCTGCTCCCCAGGCCCCTGGCAGAGCTGGATAGAGAAGGCAGCGCCCTTATCCCGCAGGAAGAGCTGCTCCTCAGGCCCCTGGCAGTGCTGGGGAGAGAAGGCAGCGCCCTAATCCCGCAGGAAGGGCCGATCCCCAGTGCTCTCGCAGAGCTAGGGAGAGAAGGCGGTGCCCTAATCATGCAGGAATGGCTGCTCCCCAGTGTTTTCGCAGAGCTAGGGAGAGAAGACAGCACCTTAATCCCGCAGGAAGGGCCGCTCCCCAGTCATCTTGCAGAGCTAGGAAGAGAAGGCAGCGCCCTTATCCCGCAGGAAGGGCCGCTCCCCAGTGGTCTCGCAGAGCTAGGGAGAGAAAGCACCGTCCTAAGCCCGCAGGAAGGGCCGCTCCCCAGTGGTCTGGCAGAGCTAGAGAGAGAAGGCAGCGCCCTAATCCCGCAGTAAGGGCCGCTCCCCAGTGGTCTCGCAGAGCTAGGGATGAAAAGCAGCACCCTAATCCAGCAGGAAGGGCTGCTCAACAGTGGTCTCGCAGAGCTAGGGAGAGAAGGCGGCGCCCTAATCTCGCAGGAAGGGCCGCGCCCCTGTGGTCTCGCAGAGCGAGAGAGAGAGGGCGGCGCCCTAATCCCGCAGGATTGGCTGCTCCCCAGTGCTCTCGCAGAGCTAGGAAGAGAAGGCGGAGCCCTAATCCGGAAGGAAGGGCCGATCCCCAGTGGTCTCGCAGAGCTAGGGAGAGAAGGCGGCGCCCTTATCGTGCAGGAAGGACCGCTCCCCAGTGGTCTCGCAGAGCTAGAGAGATAAGGCACCACCCTAATCCCGCAGGAAGGGCTGCTCCCCAGTGGTCTCGCAGAGATAGGGAGAGAAGGCAGCGTCCTAATTCCGCAGGAAGGGCTGCTCCCCAGGCCCCTGGCAGCGCTGGGGAGGGAAGCCAGCGCCCCGCCCCCGCACGAAGTGCCGCTACCCAGTGGTCTCGCAGAGCTAGGGAGAGGAGGCAGTGCCCTCATCCCGCAGCAAGGGCTGCTCCCCAGTGGTCTCGCAGAGCTGGGGAGAGCAGGCAGCATCCTTATTCCGCAGGAAGGGCCTCTGCCCAGTGGTCTCGCAGAGCTTGGAAGAGAAGGCAACGCCTTAATCCCGCAGGAAGTGCCGCTCCCCAGTCATCTTGCAGAGCTAGGGAGAGAAGGCAGCGCCCTTATCCCGCAGGAAGGTCCGCTCCCCAGTGGTCTCGCAGAGCTAGGGAGAGAAGGCAGCGCCATTATCCAGCAGGAACGGCCGCTCCCCAGTGTTCTCGCAGAGTTAGAGATATTAGGCAGCGCCCTAATCCCGCAGGAACGGCCTCTACCCAGTGGTCTCGCAGAGCTAGGAATAGAAGGCAGCGCCCTAATCCCGCAGGAAGGGGCGTTCACCAGTGGTCTCGCAGTGCTAGGGAGACAAGGCGGCGCCCTAATCAAGCAGGAAGGGCCGCTCCCCAGTGGTCTAGCAGAGCTAGGGAGAGAAGGCGGCGCCCTTATCGTGCAGGAAGGACCGCTCCCCAGTGGTCTCGCACAGCTAGAGAGATAAGGCAGCACCCTAATCCCGCAGGAAGGGCTGCTCCCCAGTGGTCTCGCAGAGATAGGGAGAGAAGTCAGCGTCCTGATTCCGCAGGAAGGGCTGCTCCCCAGGCTCCTGGCAGTGCTGGGGAGGGAAGCCAGCGCACCGCCCCCGCAGGAAGGGCCGCTCCCCAGTGGTCTCGCAGAGCTAGGGAGAGGAGGCAGCGCCCTCATCCCGCAGCAAGGGCTGCTCCCCAGTGGTCTCGCAGAGCTAGGGAGAGCAGGAAGCGTCCTAATCCCGCAGGAAGGGCCTCTGCCCAGTGGTCTCGCAGAGCTTGGGAGAGAAGGCAGCGCCCTTATCAAGCAGGAAGGTCCGCTCCCCAGTGGTCTCGCAGAGCTAGGTAGAGAAGGCAGCGCCATTATCCAGCAGGAACGGCCGCTCCCCAGTGTTCTCGCAGAGTTAGAGAGATTAGGCAGCGCCCTAATCCCGCAGGAACGGACTCTACCCAGTGGTCTCGCAGAGCTAGGAATTGAAGGCAGCGCCCTAATCCCGCAGGAAGGGACGTTCCCCAGTAGTCTCGCAGAGCTAGGGAGAGAAGGCAGCGCCCTAATCCCGCAGGAATGGCTACTCCCCAGTGGTTTCGCACTGCCAGGGAGAGAAGGCAGCGCCCTAATCCTGCAGGAAGGGCTTCTCTCCAGTGGTCTGGCAGAGCTAGGGAGAGAAGGCAACGCCCTGTTCCCGCAGGAATGGTCGCTCCCCAGTGGTCTCGCAGAGCTAGGGAGAGTCAGTGGCACCCTAATCCCGCAGGAAGGGCCGCTCCCCAGTGGTCTCACAGAGCTAGGGAGATAAGGCAGCACCCTAATCCCTCAGGAAGGGCTGCTCCCCAGTGGTCTCGCAGAGATAGGGAGAGAAGTCAGCGTCCTGATTCCGCAGGAAGGGCTGCTCCCCAGGCTCCTGGCAGTGCTGGGGAGGGAAGCCAGCGCACCGCCCCCGCAGGAAGGGCCGCTCCCCAGTGGTCTCGCAGAGCTAGGGAGAGAAGGCAGCGCCATTAACCAGCAGGAACGGCCGCTCCCCAGTGTTCTCGCAGAGTGAGGGAGATTAGGCATCGCCCTAATCCCGCAGGAACGGCCTCTACCCAGTGGTCTCGCAGAGCTAGGAATAGAAGGCAGCGCCCTAATCCCGCAGGAAGGGGCGCTCCCCTGTGGTCTCGTAGAGCTAGGGAGAGAAGGCAGCGCCCTAATCCCGCAGGAAGGGCTGCTCCCCAGTGGTTTCGCAGTGCCAGGCAGAGAAGGCAGCGCCCTAATCCCGCAGAAAGGGCCGCTCCCCAGTGGTCTCGCAGAGCTAGGGAGAGGAAGCAGCGCCCTAATCCTGCAGAAAGGGCTGCTCTCCAGTGGTCTGGCAGAGCTAGGGAGAGAAGGCAACGCCCTATTCCCGCAGGAATGGTCGCTCCCCAGAGGTTTCGCAGAGCTAGGAAGAGAAGGCAGCGCCCAAATCCCGCAGGAAGGGCTGCACCCCAGTGGTCTCGCAGAGCTAGGGAGAGCAGGCAGTGACCTAACCAAGCAGGAAGGGCCAATCCCCAGTGGTCTTGCAGAGCAAGGGAGAAAAGGCAGCGCCTCAATCCCGCAGGAAGGGCCGCTCCCCAGTGGTCTCGCAGATCTAGGGAGACAAGGCGGCGCCCTAATCCCGCAGGAAGGGCCGCTCCCCAGAGGTTTCGCAGAGCTAGGAAGAGAAGGCAGCGCCCAAATCCCGCAGGAAGGGCTGCTCCCCAGTGGTCTCGCAGAGCTAGGGAGAGCAGGCAGTGACCTAACCAAGCAGGAAGGGCCAATCCCCAGTGGTCTTGCAGAGCAAGGGAGAAAAGGCAGCGCCTCAATCCCGCAGGAAGGGCCGCTCCCCAGTGGTCTTGCAGAGCTAGGGAGAGAAGGCAGCGCCCTAATCCCGCAGGAAGGGCTGCTCCCCAGTGGTTTCCCAGAGATAGGGAGAGAAGGCAGCGTCCTAATTCCGCAGGAAGGGCTGCTTCCCAGGCCCCTGGCAGAGCTGGGGAGGGAAGCCAGCGCCCCGCCTCCACACGATGGGCCGCTCCCCAGTGGTCTTGCAGAGCTAGAGAGAGAAGGCAGCGCCTCAATCCCGCAGGAAGGGCCGCTCCCCAGTCATCTTGCAGAGCTGGGAAGAGAAGGCAGCGCCCTTATCCCGCAGGAAGGGCCACTCCCCAGTGGTCTCGCATAGCTAGGGAGAGAAGACAGCGGCCTAAGCCCGAAGAAATGGCCGCTCCCCAGTGGTCTCGCAGAGCTAGGGAGGAAAAGCAGCACCCTAATCCCGCAGGAAGGGCTCCTCAACAATGGTCTCGCAAAGTTACAGAGAGAAGGCGGCGCCCTAATCCCGCAGGAAGGGACGCTCCCCAGTGCTCTCGCAGAGCTAGGGAGAGAAGGCGGTGCCCTAATCCCGCAGGAAGGGCCGATCCCCAGTGGTCTCGCAGAGCTAGGGAGACAAGGCGGCGCCCTAATCCAGCAGGAAGGGCCGCTCCCCAGTGGTGTCGCAGAGCTAGGGAGAGCTAGGCGGCGCCCTAATCGTGCAGGAAGTGTCGCTTACTAGTTGTCTCGCAGAGCTAGGAAGATAAGGCAGCACCCTAATCCCGCAGGAAGGGCTGCTACCCAGTGGTCTCGCAGAGACAGAAAGAGTAGGCAGCGTACTAATTCCGCAGGAAGGGCTGCTCCCCAGGTCCCTGGCAGCGCTGGGGAGGGAAGCCAGTGCCTCGCCCCCCACGAAGGGCCGCTCCCCAGTGGTCTTGCAGTGCTAGAGAGAGAAGGCAGTGCCCTGCTCCCGCAGTAAGGGCCGATCCCCAGTGGTCTCGCAAAGCTAGGGAGAGAAGGCAGCGTCCTAAGCACGCAGAAAGGGCCGCTCCCCAGTGGTCTGGCAGAGCTGGAGAGAGAAGGCAGCGCCCTAATCCCGCAGGAAGCTCCGCTACCCAGTGGTCTCGCAGAGCTAGGGAGAGAAAGCAGCGCTCTAATCCTGCAGGAAGGGCTGCTCTCCAGTGGTCTGGCAGAGCTAGGGAGAGAAGGCAACGCCCTATTCCCGCAGGAATGGTCGCTCCCCAGTGGTCTCGCAGAGCTAGGGAGAGTCGGTGGCACCCTAATCCCGCAGGAAGAGCCGATCCCCAGTGGTCTCGCAGAGCTAGGGAGACAAGGCGGCGCCCTAATCCCGCAGGAAGGACCGCTCCCCAGTGGTTTCGCAGAGCTAGGAAGAGAAGGCAGCGCCCAAATCCCGCAGGAAGGGCTGCTCCCCAGTGGTCTCGCAGAGCTAGGAAGAGGAGGCAGCGCCCTAATACCGCAGGAAGGGCTGCTCCCCAGTGGTCTCGCAGAGCTAGTGAGAGCAGGCAGTGACCTAACCCCGCAGGAAGGGCCGCTCCCCAGTGGTCTTGCAGAGCTAGGGAGAGAAGGCAGCACCCCAATCCCGCAGGAAGGGCCGCTCCCCAGTGGTCTTGCAGAGCGAGGTAGGGAAGGCAGCGCCCTAATCCCGCAGGAAGGGCTGCTCCCCAGTGGTTTCCCAGAGATAGGGAGAGAAGACAGCGTCCTAATTCCGCAGGAAGGGCTGCTTCCCAGGCCCCTGGCAGAGCTGGGGAGGGAAGCCAGCTCCCCGCCTCCATACGATGGGCCGCTCCCCAGTGGTCTTGCAGAGCTAGAGAGAGAAGTCAGCGCCCTAATCCCGCAGGAAGGTCCGCTCCCCAGTGGTCTCGCAGAGCTAGGAATAGAAGGCAGCGCCCTAATCCCGCAGGAAGGGAAGCTCTCCAGTGATCTCGCAGAGCTAGGGAGAGAAGGCAGCGCCCTAATCCCGCAGGAAGGGCTGCTCCCCAGTTGTTTCGCAGAGTCCGGCAGAGAAGGCAGCGCTCTAATCAAGCAGGAAGGACCGCTCCCCAGTGGTCTCGCAGAGCTAGAGAGAGAAGGAAACGCTCTATTCCCGCAGGAATGGTCGCTCCCCAGTGGTCTCGCAGAGCTAGGGAGAGTCGGCGGCACCCTCATTCCGCAGGAAGGGCTGCTCCCCAGTGGTCTCGCAGAGCTACGGAGAGAAGGCAGCGCCCTAATCCCGCAGGAAGGGCTGCTCCCCAGGCCCCTGGCAGAGCTCGGAAGAGACGGCAGCGTCCTAATCCCGGAAGAATGGCCGCTCCCCAGTGGTCTTGCAGAGCCAGGCAGGGAAGGCAGCGCCCTAATCCCGCAGGAAGGGCCGCTCCCCAGTGTTCTCGCAGAGCTGGGTAGATAAGGCAGAGCCCTAATCCCGCAGGAAGGTCTGCTCCCCAGTGGTCTTGCAGAGCTTGGGAGAGGAGGCAGCGCCCTCATCCCGCAGCAAGGGCTGCTACCCAGTGGTCTCGCAGAGCTAGGGAGAGCAGGCAGCGACCTAATCCCGCAGGTACGGCCGCTTCCCAGTGGTCATGCAGAGCTACGGAGAGAAGGCAGCGCCCTGATCCCGCAGTAAGGGCTGCTCCCCAGTGGTCTCGCAGAGCTACGGAGAGAAGGCAGCGCCCTAATCCCGCAGGAAGGGCTGCTCCCCAGGCCCCTGGCAGAGCTCGGAAGAGACGGCAGCGCCCTGATCCCGCAGTAAGGGCTGCTCCCCAGTGGTCTCGCAGAGCTAGGGAGAGAAGGCAACGCCCTAATCCCACAGTAAGGGCCGCTCCCCAGTGTTCTCGCAGAGCTGGGTAGATAAGGCAGAGCCCTAATCCCGCAGGAAGGTCTGCTCCCCAGTGGTCTCGCAGAGCTAGGGAGAGAAGACGACGCCCTAATCGTGCAGGAAGGGTTGCTCCCCAGTGGTCTCGCAGAGCTAGGGAGAGGAGGCAACGCCCTAAAGCCGCAGGAAGGGCCGCTCCCCAGTCATCTTGCAGTGCTGGCAAGAGAAGGCAGCGCCCTTATCCCGCAGGAAGGGCCACTCCCCAGTGGTCTCGCAGAGTTAGGGAGAGAAGGCAGCGTCCTAAGACCGCAGGAAGGGCCGCTCCCCAGTGGTCTGGCAGAGCTAGATAGAGAAGGCAGCGTCCTAATCTCGTAGGAAGGGCCGCTCCCCAGTCATCTTGCAGAGCTAGGTAGAGATGGCAGCGCCCTTATCCCGCAGGAAGGGCAACTCCCCAGTGGTCTCGCAGAGCTAGGGAGAAAAGGCAGCTTCCTAAGCACGCAGGTATGGCCGCTCCCCAGCGGTCTGCCAGAGCTAGAGAGAGAAGGCAGCGCAGTAATCCCACAGGAAGGGCTGCTCAACAGTGGTCTCGCAGAGCTAGGGAGAGAAGGCGGTGCCATAATCGTGCAGGAAGGGCCGATCCCCAGTGGTCTCGCAGAGCTAGGGAGACAAGGCGGCGCCCTAATCCTGCAGGAAGGGCCAATCCCCAGTGGTCTCGCAGAGCTAGGGAGACAAGGCTGCTCCCTAATCCCTGAGGAAAGGCCGCTCCCCAGTGGTCTCGCAGAGCTAGGGAGAGAACGGTGGCGCCCTGTTCGTGCAGGAAGGGTCGCTTCCCAGTGGTCTCGAAGAGCTAGGAAGATAAGGCAGCACCCTAATCCCGCAGGAAGGGCTGCTACCCAGTGGTCTAGCAGAGATAGGGAGAGAAGGCACCGTCCAAACTCCGCAGGAAGGGCTGCTCCCGAGGCCCCAGGCAGAGCTGGGGAGGGAAGCCAGCGCCCCGCCCCCGCACGAAGGGCCGCTCCCCAGTGGTCTTGCAGAGCTAAAGAGAGAAGGCAGCGTCCTAATCCCGCAGGAAGGGCCGCTCCCCACTCATCTTGCAGAGCTAGGGAGAGAAGGCAGCGCCCTTATCCCACAGGAAGGGCCGCTCCCCAGTGGTCTCGCAGAGTTAGGGAGAGAAGGCAGCGTCCTAATCCCGCGGGAACGGCCTCTAACCAGTGGTCTCGCAGAGCTAGGGAGAGAAGGCAGCGCCCTAATCCCGCAGGAAGGGCCGCTCCCCAGTGGTCTCGCAGAGCTAGGGAGAGAAGGCAACGCCCTAATCCCGCAGGAAGGGCTGCTCCCCAGTGGTTTCGCAGAGCCCGGCAGAGAAGGCAGCGTCCTAATCCCGCAGGAAGGGACGCTCCCCAGTGGTCTCGCAGAGCTAGGGAGAGAAGGCAGCGCCCTAATCCTGCAGGAAGGGCTGCTCTCCAGTTGTCTGGCAGAGCTAGGGAGAGAAGGCAACGCAATATTCCCGCAGGAATGGTCGCTCCCTAGTGGTCTCGCAGAGCTCGGGAGGGTCGGCGGCACCCTAATCCCGCATGAAGAGCCGATCCCCAGTGGTCTCGCAGAGCTAGGGTGACAAGGCGGCGCCCTAATCCCGCAGGAAGGGCCGCTCCCCAGTGGTCTCGCAGAGGTAGGGAGAGAAGGGGGCGCCTTAATTGCGCAGGAAGGGCCGCTCCTCAGTGGTTTCGCAGAGCTAGGGAGAGAACAGCAGCCTAATCCCGCAGGAAGAGCTCCTCCCCAGTGGTCTCGCAGAGCTAGGGAGAGCAGGCAGCGACCTAACCTCGCAGGAAGGGCCGCTCCCCAGTGGTCTTGCAGAGCTAGGGAGAGGAAGCAGCGCCCTAATCCCGCAGGAAAGGCTGCTCCCCAGGCCCCTGGCAGAGCTGGGGAGAGAAGGCAGCGTCCTAATCCCGCAGGTAGGGCCGCTCCCCAGTGGTCTTGCAGAGCTAGGCAGGGAAGGCAGCACCCTAATCCCGCAGGAAAGGGCTGCTCCCCAGTGGTCTCGCAGAGCTAGGGAGAGGAGGCAGCGCCCTAATCTCGCAGGAAGGGCCGCTCCCCAGTGGTCTCGCAGAGTTAGGGAGAGAAGGCAGCGCCCTAATCCCACAGGAACGGCTTCTACCCAGTGGTCTCGCAGAGCTAGGAAGAGAACGCAGCGCCCTAATCCCGCAGGAAGGGCCGCTCCCCAGTGGTCTCGCAGAGCTAGGGAGAGAAGGCAGCGCCCTAATCCTGCAGGAAGGGCTCCTCTCCAGTGGTCTGGCAGAGCTAGGGAGAGAAGGCAACGCCCTATTCCCGCAGGAATGGTCGCTCCAAAGTGGTCTCGCAGAGCTAGGGAGAGAAGGCAGCGCCCTAATCCCGCAGAAAGAGCCGCTCCACAGTGGTCTCGCAGAGCTAGGGAGAGAAGGCAGCGCCCTAATCCCGCAGGAATGGCTGCTCCCCAGTGGTCTCGCAGAGCTAGGGAGAGAAGGCAGCGCCCTAATCCCGCAGGAATGGCTGCTCCCCAGTGGTCTCGCAGAGCTAGGGAGAGAAGGCAGCGCCCTAATCCCGCAGGAAGGTCCGCTACCCAGTGGTCTCGCAGAGCTAGGGAGAGAAGGCAGCGCCCTAATCCGCAGGAAGGGCCGCTCCCCAGTCATCTAGCAGTGCTGGGAAGAGAAGGCAGCGCCCTTATCCCGCAGGAAGGGCCACTCCCCAGTGGTCTCGCAGAGCTAGGGAGAGAAGGCAGCGTCCTAAGCCTGCAGGAAGGGCCGCTCCCCAGTGGTCTCGCAGAGCTAGGGAGAGTCGGCGGCACCCTAATCCCGCAGGAAGAGCCGATCCCCAGTGGTCTCGCAGAGCTAGGGAGACAAGGCGGCGCCCAAATCCCGCAGGAAGGGCCGCTCCCCAGTCATCTAGCAGTGCTGGGAAGAGAAGGCAGCGCCCTAATCCCGCAGGAAGGGCTGCTCCCCAGTGGTCTCGCAGAGCTAGGAGAGAAGGCAGCGCCCTTATCCCGCAGGAAGGGCCACTCCCCAGTGGTCTTGCAGAGCTAAGGAGAGAAGGCAGCGCCCTAATCCTGCAGGAAAGGCTGCTCCCCAGGCCCCTGGCAGAGCTGGGGAGAGAAGGCAGCGCCCTAATCCTGCAGGAAGGGCTGCTCTCCAGTGGTCTGGCAGAGCTAGGGAGAGAAGGCAACGCCCTATTCCCGCAGGAATGTTTACTCCAAAGTGGTCTCGCAGAGCTGGGGAGAGTCGGCGGCAGCCTAATCCCGCAGGAAGAGCCGATCCCCAGTGGTCTCACAGAGCTAGGGAGACAAGGCGGCGCCCTAATCCCGCAGGAAGGGCCGCTCCGCAGTGGTTTCGCAGAGCTAGGGAGAGGAGGGAGCGCCCTAATCCGGCAGGAAGGGCTGCTCCCCAGTGGTCTCGCAGAGCTAGGGAGAGCAGGCAGTGACCTAACCTCGCAGGAAGGGCTACTCCCCAGTGGTTTCGCAGAGATAGGGAGAGAAGGCAGCGCCCTAATCCCGCAGGAAGGGCCGCTCCCCAGTGGTCTCGCAGAGCTAGGGAGAGAAGGCAGCGCCCTAATCCCGCAGGAAGGGCCGCTCCCCAGTGGTCTCGCAGAGCTAGGGAGAGAAGGCAGCGCCCTAATCCCGCAGGAAGGGCCGCTCCCCAGTGGTCTCGCAGAGCTAGGGAGAGAAGGCAGCGCCCTAATCCCGCAGGAAGGGCTCATCCACAGCGGTCTCGCAGAGCTAGGGAGAGAAGGCAGCGCCCTAATCCCGCAGGAAGGGCCGCTCCCCAGTGGTCTCGCAGAGCTAGGGAGAGAAGGCAGCGCCCTAATCCCGCAGGAAGGGCCGCTCCCCAGTGGTCTCGCAGAGCTAGGGAGAGAAGGCAGCGCCCTAATCCCGCAGGAAGGGCCGCTCCCCAGTGGTCTCGCAGAGCTAGGGAGAGAAGGCAGCGCCCTAATCCCGCAGGAAGGGCCGCTCCCCAGTGGTCTCGCAGAGCTAGGGAGAGAAGGCGGCGCCCTAACCGTGCAGGAAGGGTCGCTTCCTAGTGGTCTCGCAGAGCTAGGAAGATAAGGCAGCACCCTAATCCCGCCGGAAGGTCTGCTACCCAGTGGTCTCGCAGAGCTAGGAGAGAAGGCAGCGCCCTAATCCCGCGGGAAGGGCGGCTCCCCAGTGTCTCGCAAGCTAGGGAGAGAAGGCTGCGCCCTATCCCGCAGGAAGGGCCGCTCCCCAGTAGTCTCGCAGAGCTAGGGAGAGAAGGCAGCGCCCCTAATCCGTGCAGGAAGGGCAGCTCCCCAGTCCTCTTGCAGTGGCTGGGAAGAGAAGGCAGCGCCCTTATCCCACAGGAAGGGCCACTCCCCAGTGGTCTCGCAGAGCTAGGGAGAGAAGGCAGCGTCCTAAGCCTGCAGGAAGGGCCGCTCCCCAGTGGTCTGGCAGAGCTAGATAGAGAAGGCAGCGCCCTAATCCCGCAGGAAGGGCCGCTCCCCAGTCATCTTGCAGAGCTAGGGAGAGAAGGCAGCGCCCTTATCCCGCAGGAAGGGCCTTCCCCAGTGGTCTCGCAGAGCTAGGGAGAGAAGGCAGCGTCCTAATCCCTCAGGAAGGGCCGCTCCCCTGTGGTCTCGCAGAGCTAGGGAGGATAAGCAGCACCCTAATCCCGCAGGAAGGGCTGCTCAACAGTGGTCTCGCAGAGCTAGGGAGAGAAGGCGGTGCCCTAATCCCGCAGGAAGGGCCGCTCCCCAGTGCTCTCGCAGAACTAGAGAGAGAAGGCGGCGCCCTAATCCTGCAGGAAGGGCCGATCCCCAGTGGTCTCGCAGAGCTTGGGAGAGAAGGCGGAGCCCTAATCCTGCAGGAAGGGCCGATCCCCAGTGGTCTCGCAGAGCTAGGGAGACGAGGCGGCGCCCTAATCCTGCAGGAAGGGCCAATCCCCAGTGGTCTCGCAGAGCTAGGGAGACAAGGCTGCTCCCTAATCCCTCAGGAAAGGCGGCTCCCCAGTGGTCTAGCAGAGATAGGGAGAGAAGGCACCGTCCAAACTCTGCAGGAAGGGCTGTTCCCCAGTGCTCCTCAGGCAGAGCTAGGGGAGAGAGGCCAGCGCCCTACTCCCCGCACGGAAGGGCCACTCCCCAGTGGTCTTGCAGAGCTAAAGAGAGAAGGCAGCGCCCTTATCCCTCAGGAAGGGCCACTCCCCAGTGGTCTCGCAGAGCTAGGGAGAGAAGGCAGCGTCCTAAGACCGCAGGAAGGGCCGCTCCCCACTGGTCTGGCTGAGCTAGAGAGAGAAGGCAGCGCCCTAATCCCGCAGGAACGACCGCTCCCCAGTGGTCTCGCAGAGTTAGGGAGAGAAGGCAGCGTCCTAATCCCGCAGGAAGGGCCGCTCCCCAGTGGTCTCGCAGAGCTAGGGAGAGAAGGCAGCGCCCTAATCCCGCAGGAAGGGCTGCTCCCCAGTTGTTTCACAGAGCCCGGCAGAGAAGGCAGTGCTCTAATCCCGCAGGAAGGGACGCTCCCCAGTGGTCTCGCAGAGCTTAGGAGAGAAGGCAGCGCCCTAATCCCGCAGGAAGGGCCGCTCCCCAGTGGTCTCGCAGAGCTAGGGAGAGAAGGCAGCGCCCTAATCCCGCAGGAAGGGCCGCTCCCCAGTGGTCTCGCAGAGCTAGGGAGAGAAGGCAGCGCCCTAATCCCGCAGGAAGGGCCGCTCCCCAGTGGTCTCGCAGAGCTAGGGAGAGAAGGCAGCGCCCTAATCCCGCAGGAAGGGCCGCTCCCCAGTGGTCTCGCAGAGCTAGGGAGAGAAGGCAGCGCCCTAATCCCGCAGGAAGGGCCGCTCCCCAGTGGTCTCGCAGAGCTAGGGAGAGAAGGCAGCGCCCTAATCCCGCAGGAAGGGCCGCTCCCCAGTGGTCTCGCAGAGCTAGGGAGAGAAGGCAGCGCCCTAATCCCGCAGGAAGGGCCGCTCCCCAGTGGTCTCGCAGAGCTAGGGAGAGAAGGCAGCGCCCTAATCCCGCAGGAAGGGCCGCTCCCCAGTGGTCTCGCAGAGCTAGGGAGAGAAGGCAGCGCCCTAATCCCGCAGGAAGGGCCGCTCCCCAGTGGTCTCGCAGAGCTAGGGAGAGAAGGCAGCGCCCTAATCCCGCAGGAAGGCCGCTCCCCAGTGGTCTCGCAGAGCTAGGGAGAGAAGGCAGCGCCCTAATCCCGCAGGAAGGGCCGCTCCCCAGTGGTCTCGCAGAGCTAGGGAGAGAAGGCAGCGCCCTAATCCCGCAGGAAGGGCCGCTCCCCAGTGGTCTCGCAGAGCTAGGGAGAGAAGGCAGCGCCCTAATCCCGCAGGAAGGGCCGCTCCCCAGTGGTCTCGCAGAGCTAGGGAGAGAAGGCAGCGCCCTAATCCCGCAGGAAGGGCCGCTCCCCAGTGGTCTCGCAGAGCTAGGGAGAGAAGGCAGCGCCCTAATCCCGCAGGAAGGGCCGCTCCCCAGTGGTCTCGCAGAGCTAGGGAGAGAAGGCAGCGCCCTAATCCCGCAGGAAGGGCCGCTCCCCAGTGGTCTCGCAGAGCTAGGGAGAGAAGGCAGCGCCCTAATCCCGCAGGAAGGGCCGCTCCCCAGTGGTCTCGCAGAGCTAGGGAGAGAAGGCAGCGCCCTAATCCCGCAGGAAGGGCCGCTCCCCAGTGGTCTCGCAGAGCTAGGGAGAGAAGGCAGCGCCCTAATCCCGCAGGAAGGGCCGCTCCCCAGTGGTCTCGCAGAGCTAGGGAGAGAAGGCAGCGCCCTAATCCCGCAGGAAGGGCCGCTCCCCAGTGGTCTCGCAGAGCTAGGGAGAGAAGGCAGCGCCCTAATCCCGCAGGAAGGGCCGCTCCCCAGTGGTCTCGCAGAGCTAGGGAGAGAAGGCAGCGCCCTAATCCCGCAGGAAGGGCCGCTCCCCAGTGGTCTCGCAGAGCTAGGGAGAGAAGGCAGCGCCCTAATCCCGCAGGAAGGGCCGCTCCCCAGTGGTCTCGCAGAGCTAGGGAGAGAAGGCAGCGCCCTAATCCCGCAGGAAGGGCCGCTCCCCAGTGGTCTCGCAGAGCTAGGGAGAGAAGGCAGCGCCCTAATCCCGCAGGAAGGGCCGCTCCCCAGTGGTCTCGCAGAGCTAGGGAGAGAAGGCAGCGCCCTAATCCCGCAGGAAGGGCCGCTCCCCAGTGGTCTCGCAGAGCTAGGGAGAGAAGGCAGCGCCCTAATCCCGCAGGAAGGGCCGCTCCCCAGTGGTCTCGCAGAGCTAGGGAGAGAAGGCAGCGCCCTAATCCCGCAGGAAGGGCCGCTCCCCAGTGGTCTCGCAGAGCTAGGGAGAGAAGGCAGCGCCCTAATCCCGCAGGAAGGGCCGCTCCCCAGTGGTCTCGCAGAGCTAGGGAGAGAAGGCAGCGCCCTAATCCCGCAGGAAGGGCCGCTCCCCAGTGGTCTCGCAGAGCTAGGGAGAGAAGGCAGCGCCCTAATCCCGCAGGAAGGGCCGCTCCCCAGTGGTCTCGCAGAGCTAGGGAGAGAAGGCAGCGCCCTAATCCCGCAGGAAGGGCCGCTCCCCAGTGGTCTCGCAGAGCTAGGGAGAGAAGGCAGCGCCCTAATCCCGCAGGAAGGGCCGCTCCCCAGTGGTCTCGCAGAGCTAGGGAGAGAAGGCAGCGCCCTAATCCCGCAGGAAGGGCCGCTCCCCAGTGGTCTCGCAGAGCTAGGGAGAGAAGGCAGCGCCCTAATCCCGCAGGAAGGGCCGCTCCCCAGTGGTCTCGCAGAGCTAGGGAGAGAAGGCAGCGCCCTAATCCCGCAGGAAGGGCCGCTCCCCAGTGGTCTCGCAGAGCTAGGGAGAGAAGGCAGCGCCCTAATCCCGCAGGAAGGGCCGCTCCCCAGTGGTCTCGCAGAGCTAGGGAGAGAAGGCAGCGCCCTAATCCCGCAGGAAGGGCCGCTCCCCAGTGGTCTCGCAGAGCTAGGGAGAGAAGGCAGCGCCCTAATCCCGCAGGAAGGGCCGCTCCCCAGTGGTCTCGCAGAGCTAGGGAGAGAAGGCAGCGCCCTAATCCCGCAGGAAGGGCCGCTCCCCAGTGGTCTCGCAGAGCTAGGGAGAGAAGGCAGCGCCCTAATCCCGCAGGAAGGGCCGCTCCCCAGTGGTCTCGCAGAGCTAGGGAGAGAAGGCAGCGCCCTAATCCCGCAGGAAGGGCCGCTCCCCAGTGGTCTCGCAGAGCTAGGGAGAGAAGGCAGCGCCCTAATCCCGCAGGAAGGGCCGCTCCCCAGTGGTCTCGCAGAGCTAGGGAGAGAAGGCAGCGCCCTAATCCCGCAGGAAGGGCCGCTCCCCAGTGGTCTCGCAGAGCTAGGGAGAGAAGGCAGCGCCCTAATCCCGCAGGAAGGGCCGCTCCCCAGTGGTCTCGCAGAGCTAGGGAGAGAAGGCAGCGCCCTAATCCCGCAGGAAGGGCCGCTCCCCAGTGGTCTCGCAGAGCTAGGGAGAGAAGGCAGCGCCCTAATCCCGCAGGAAGGGCCGCTCCCCAGTGGTCTCGCAGAGCTAGGGAGAGAAGGCAGCGCCCTAATCCCGCAGGAAGGGCCGCTCCCCAGTGGTCTCGCAGAGCTAGGGAGAGAAGGCAGCGCCCTAATCCCGCAGGAAGGGCCCCCAGTGGTCTCGCAGAGAGGCAGCGCCCTAATCCCGCAGGAAGGGCCGCTCCCCAGTGGTCTCGCAGAGCTAGGGAGAGAAGGCAGCGCCCTAATCCCGCAGGACCGGCCGCTCCCCAGTGGTCTCGCAGAGCTAGGGAGAGAAGGCAGCGCCCTAATCCCGCAGGAAGGGCCGCTCCCCAGTGGTCTCGCAGAGCTAGGGAGAGAAGGCAGCGCCCTAATCCCGCAGGAAGGGCCGCTCCCCAGTGGTCTCGCAGAGCTAGGGAGAGAAGGCAGCGCCCTAATCCCGCAGGAAGGGCCGCTCCCCAGTGGTCTCGCAGAGCTAGGGAGAGAAGGCAGCGCCCTAATCCCGCAGGAAGGGCCGCTCCCCAGTGGTCTCGCAGAGCTAGGGAGAGAAGGCAGCGCCCTAATCCCGCAGGAAGGGCCGCTCCCCAGTGGTCTCGCAGAGCTAGGGAGAGAAGGCAGCGCCCTAATCCCGCAGGAAGGGCCGCTCCCCAGTGGTCTCGCAGAGCTAGGGAGAGAAGGCAGCGCCCTAATCCCGCAGGAAGGGCCGCTCCCCAGTGGTCTCGCAGAGCTAGGGAGAGAAGGCAGCGCCCTAATCCCGCAGGAAGGGCCGCTCCCCAGTGGTCTCGCAGAGCTAGGGAGAGAAGGCAGCGCCCTAATCCCGCAGGAAGGGCCGCTCCCCAGTGGTCTCGCAGAGCTAGGGAGAGAAGGCAGCGCCCTAATCCCGCAGGAAGGGCCGCTCCCCAGTGGTCTCGCAGAGCTAGGGAGAGAAGGCAGCGCCCTAATCCCGCAGGAAGGGCCGCTCCCCAGTGGTCTCGCAGAGCTAGGGAGAGAAGGCAGCGCCCTAATCCCGCAGGAAGGGCCGCTCCCCAGTGGTCTCGCAGAGCTAGGGAGAGAAGGCAGCGCCCTAATCCCGCAGGAAGGGCCGCTCCCCAGTGGTCTCGCAGAGCTAGGGAGAGAAGGCAGCGCCCTAATCCCGCAGGAAGGGCCGCTCCCCAGTGGTCTCGCAGAGCTAGGGAGAGAAGGCAGCGCCCTAATCCCGCAGGAAGGGCCGCCCCAGTGGTCTCGCAGAGCTAGGGAGAGAAGGCAGCGCCCTAATCCCGCAGGAAGGGCCGCTCCCCAGTGGTCTCGCAGAGCTAGGGAGAGAAGGCAGCGCCCTAATCCCGCAGGAAGGGCCGCTCCCCAGTGGTCTCGCAGAGCTAGGGAGAGAAGGCAGCGCCCTAATCCCGCAGGAAGGGCCGCTCCCCAGTGGTCTCGCAGAGCTAGGGAGAGAAGGCAGCGCCCTAATCCCGCAGGAAGGGCCGCTCCCCAGTGGTCTCGCAGAGCTAGGGAGAGAAGGCAGCGCCCTAATCCCGCAGGAAGGGCCGCTCCCCAGTGGTCTCGCAGAGCTAGGGAGAGAAGGCAGCGCCCTAATCCCGCAGGAAGGGCCGCTCCCCAGTGGTCTCGCAGAGCTAGGGAGAGAAGGCAGCGCCCTAATCCCGCAGGAAGGGCCGCTCCCCAGTGGTCTCGCAGAGCTAGGGAGAGAAGGCAGCGCCCTAATCCCGCAGGAAGGGCCGCTCCCCAGTGGTCTCGCAGAGCTAGGGAGAGAAGGCAGCGCCCTAATCCCGCAGGAAGGGCCGCTCCCCAGTGGTCTCGCAGAGCTAGGGAGAGAAGGCAGCGCCCTAATCCCGCAGGAAGGGCCGCTCCCCAGTGGTCTCGCAGAGCTAGGGAGAGAAGGCAGCGCCCTAATCCCGCAGGAAGGGCCGCTCCCCAGTGGTCTCGCAGAGCTAGGGAGAGAAGGCAGCGCCCTAATCCCGCAGGAAGGGCCGCTCCCCAGTGGTCTCGCAGAGCTAGGGAGAGAAGGCAGCGCCCTAATCCCGCAGGAAGGGCCGCTCCCCAGTGGTCTCGCAGAGCTAGGGAGAGAAGGCAGCGCCCTAATCCCGCAGGAAGGGCCGCTCCCCAGTGGTCTCGCAGAGCTAGGGAGAGAAGGCAGCGCCCTAATCCCGCAGGAAGGGCCGCTCCCCAGTGGTCTCGCAGAGCTAGGGAGAGAAGGCAGCGCCCTAATCCCGCAGGAAGGGCCGCTCCCCAGTGGTCTCGCAGAGCTAGGGAGAGAAGGCAGCGCCCTAATCCCGCAGGAAGGGCCGCTCCCCAGTGGTCTCGCAGAGCTAGGGAGAGAAGGCAGCGCCCTAATCCCGCAGGAAGGGCCGCTCCCCAGTGGTCTCGCAGAGCTAGGGAGAGAAGGCAGCGCCCTAATCCCGCAGGAAGGGCCGCTCCCCAGTGGTCTCGCAGAGCTAGGGAGAGAAGGCAGCGCCCTAATCCCGCAGGAAGGGCCGCTCCCCAGTGGTCTCGCAGAGCTAGGGAGAGAAGGCAGCGCCCTAATCCCGCAGGAAGGGCCGCTCCCCAGTGGTCTCGCAGAGCTAGGGAGAGAAGGCAGCGCCCTAATCCCGCAGGAAGGGCCGCTCCCCAGTGGTCTCGCAGAGCTAGGGAGAGAAGGCAGCGCCCTAATCCCGCAGGAAGGGCCGCTCCCCAGTGGTCTCGCAGAGCTAGGGAGAGAAGGCAGCGCCCTAATCCCGCAGGAAGGGCCGCTCCCCAGTGGTCTCGCAGAGCTAGGGAGAGAAGGCAGCGCCCTAATCCCGCAGGAAGGGCCGCTCCCCAGTGGTCTCGCAGAGCTAGGGAGAGAAGGCAGCGCCCTAATCCCGCAGGAAGGGCCGCTCCCCAGTGGTCTCGCAGAGCTAGGGAGAGAAGGCAGCGCCCTAATCCCGCAGGAAGGGCCGCTCCCCAGTGGTCTCGCAGAGCTAGGGAGAGAAGGCAGCGCCCTAATCCCGCAGGAAGGGCCGCTCCCCAGTGGTCTCGCAGAGCTAGGGAGAGAAGGCAGCGCCCTAATCCCGCAGGAAGGGCCGCTCCCCAGTGGTCTCGCAGAGCTAGGGAGAGAAGGCAGCGCCCTAATCCCGCAGGAAGGGCCGCTCCCCAGTGGTCTCGCAGAGCTAGGGAGAGAAGGCAGCGCCCTAATCCCGCAGGAAGGGCCGCTCCCCAGTGGTCTCGCAGAGCTAGGGAGAGAAGGCAGCGCCCTAATCCCGCAGGAAGGGCCGCTCCCCAGTGGTCTCGCAGAGCTAGGGAGAGAAGGCAGCGCCCTAATCCCGCAGGAAGGGCCGCTCCCCAGTGGTCTCGCAGAGCTAGGGAGAGAAGGCAGCGCCCTAATCCCGCAGGAAGGGCCGCTCCCCAGTGGTCTCGCAGAGCTAGGGAGAGAAGGCAGCGCCCTAATCCCGCAGGAAGGGCCGCTCCCCAGTGGTCTCGCAGAGCTAGGGAGAGAAGGCAGCGCCCTAATCCCGCAGGAAGGGCCGCTCCCCAGTGGTCTCGCAGAGCTAGGGAGAGAAGGCAGCGCCCTAATCCCGCAGGAAGGGCGCTCCCCAGTGGTCTCGCAGAGCTAGGGAGAGAAGGCAGCGCCCTAATCCCGCAGGAAGGGCCGCTCCCCAGTGGTCTCGCAGAGCTAGGGAGAGAAGGCAGCGCCCTAATCCCGCAGGAAGGGCCGCTCCCCAGTGGTCTCGCAGAGCTAGGGAGAGAAGGCAGCGCCCTAATCCCGCAGGAAGGGCCGCTCCCCAGTGGTCTCGCAGAGCTAGGGAGAGAAGGCAGCGCCCTAATCCCGCAGGAAGGGCCGCTCCCCAGTGGTCTCGCAGAGCTAGGGAGAGAAGGCAGCGCCCTAATCCCGCAGGAAGGGCCGCTCCCCAGTGGTCTCGCAGAGCTAGGGAGAGAAGGCAGCGCCCTAATCCCGCAGGAAGGGCCTCCCCAGTGGTCTCGCAGAGCTAGGGAGAGAAGGCAGCGCCCTAATCCCGCAGGAAGGGCCGCTCCCCAGTGGTCTCGCAGAGCTAGGGAGAGAAGGCAGCGCCCTAATCCCGCAGGAAGGGCCGCTCCCCAGTGGTCTCGCAGAGCTAGGGAGAGAAGGCAGCGCCCTAATCCCGCAGGAAGGGCCGCTCCCCAGTGGTCTCGCAGAGCTAGGGAGAGAAGGCAGCGCCCTAATCCCGCAGGAAGGGCCGCTCCCCAGTGGTCTCGCAGAGCTAGGGAGAGAAGGCAGCGCCCTAATCCCGCAGGAAGGGCCGCTCCCCAGTGGTCTCGCAGAGCTAGGGAGAGAAGGCAGCGCCCTAATCCCGCAGGAAGGGCCGCTCCCCAGTGGTCTCGCAGAGCTAGGGAGAGAAGGCAGCGCCCTAATCCCGCAGGAAGGGCCGCTCCCCAGTGGTCTCGCAGAGCTAGGGAGAGAAGGCAGCGCCCTAATCCCGCAGGAAGGGCCGCTCCCCAGTGGTCTCGCAGAGCTAGGGAGAGAAGGCAGCGCCCTAATCCCGCAGGAAGGGCCGCTCCCCAGTGGTCTCGCAGAGCTAGGGAGAGAAGGCAGCGCCCTAATCCCGCAGGAAGGGCCGCTCCCCAGTGGTCTCGCAGAGCTAGGGAGAGAAGGCAGCGCCCTAATCCCGCAGGAAGGGCCGCTCCCCAGTGGTCTCGCAGAGCTAGGGAGAGAAGGCAGCGCCCTAATCCCGCAGGAAGGGCCGCTCCCCAGTGGTCTCGCAGAGCTAGGGAGAGAAGGCAGCGCCCTAATCCCGCAGGAAGGGCCGCTCCCCAGTGGTCTCGCAGAGCTAGGGAGAGAAGGCAGCGCCCTAATCCCGCAGGAAGGGCCGCTCCCCAGTGGTCTCGCAGAGCTAGGGAGAGAAGGCAGCGCCCTAATCCCGCAGGAAGGGCCGCTCCCCAGTGGTCTCGCAGAGCTAGGGAGAGAAGGCAGCGCCCTAATCCCGCAGGAAGGGCCGCTCCCCAGTGGTCTCGCAGAGCTAGGGAGAGAAGGCAGCGCCCTAATCCCGCAGGAAGGGCCGCTCCCCAGTGGTCTCGCAGAGCTAGGGAGAGAAGGCAGCGCCCTAATCCCGCAGGAAGGGCCGCTCCCCAGTGGTCTCGCAGAGCTAGGGAGAGAAGGCAGCGCCCTAATCCCGCAGGAAGGGCCGCTCCCCAGTGGTCTCGCAGAGCTAGGGAGAGAAGGCAGCGCCCTAATCCCGCAGGAAGGGCCGCTCCCCAGTGGTCTCGCAGAGCTAGGGAGAGAAGGCAGCGCCCTAATCCCGCAGGAAGGGCCGCTCCCCAGTGGTCTCGCAGAGCTAGGGAGAGAAGGCAGCGCCCTAATCCCGCAGGAAGGGCCGCTCCCCAGTGGTCTCGCAGAGCTAGGGAGAGAAGGCAGCGCCCTAATCCCGCAGGAAGGGCCGCTCCCCAGTGGTCTCGCAGAGCTAGGGAGAGAAGGCAGCGCCCTAATCCCGCAGGAAGGGCCGCTCCCCAGTGGTCTCGCAGAGCTAGGGAGAGAAGGCAGCGCCCTAATCCCGCAGGAAGGGCCGCTCCCCAGTGGTCTCGCAGAGCTAGGGAGAGAAGGCAGCGCCCTAATCCCGCAGGAAGGGCCGCTCCCCAGTGGTCTCGCAGAGCTAGGGAGAGAAGGCAGCGCCCTAATCCCGCAGGAAGGGCCGCTCCCCAGTGGTCTCGCAGAGCTAGGGAGAGAAGGCAGCGCCCTAATCCCGCAGGAAGGGCCGCTCCCCAGTGGTCTCGCAGAGCTAGGGAGAGAAGGCAGCGCCCTAATCCCGCAGGAAGGGCCGCTCCCCAGTGGTCTCGCAGAGCTAGGGAGAGAAGGCAGCGCCCTAATCCCGCAGGAAGGGCCGCTCCCCAGTGGTCTCGCAGAGCTAGGGAGAGAAGGCAGCGCCCTAATCCCGCAGGAAGGGCCGCTCCCCAGTGGTCTCGCAGAGCTAGGGAGAGAAGGCAGCGCCCTAATCCCGCAGGAAGGGCCGCTCCCCAGTGGTCTCGCAGAGCTAGGGAGAGAAGGCAGCGCCCTAATCCCGCAGGAAGGGCCGCTCCCCAGTGGTCTCGCAGAGCTAGGGAGAGAAGGCAGCGCCCTAATCCCGCAGGAAGGGCCGCTCCCCAGTGGTCTCGCAGAGCTAGGGAGAGAAGGCAGCGCCCTAATCCCGCAGGAAGGGCCGCTCCCCAGTGGTCTCGCAGAGCTAGGGAGAGAAGGCAGCGCCCTAATCCCGCAGGAAGGGCCGCTCCCCAGTGGTCTCGCAGAGCTAGGGAGAGAAGGCAGCGCCCTAATCCCGCAGGAAGGGCCGCTCCCCAGTGGTCTCGCAGAGCTAGGGAGAGAAGGCAGCGCCCTAATCCCGCAGGAAGGGCCGCTCCCCAGTGGTCTCGCAGAGCTAGGGAGAGAAGGCAGCGCCCTAATCCCGCAGGAAGGGCCGCTCCCCAGTGGTCTCGCAGAGCTAGGGAGAGAAGGCAGCGCCCTAATCCCGCAGGAAGGGCCGCTCCCCAGTGGTCTCGCAGAGCTAGGGAGAGAAGGCAGCGCCCTAATCCCGCAGGAAGGGCCGCTCCCCAGTGGTCTCGCAGAGCTAGGGAGAGAAGGCAGCGCCCTAATCCCGCAGGAAGGGCCGCTCCCCAGTGGTCTCGCAGAGCTAGGGAGAGAAGGCAGCGCCCTAATCCCGCAGGAAGGGCCGCTCCCCAGTGGTCTCGCAGAGCTAGGGAGAGAAGGCAGCGCCCTAATCCCGCAGGAAGGGCCGCTCCCCAGTGGTCTCGCAGAGCTAGGGAGAGAAGGCAGCGCCCTAATCCCGCAGGAAGGGCCGCTCCCCAGTGGTCTCGCAGAGCTAGGGAGAGAAGGCAGCGCCCTAATCCCGCAGGAAGGGCCGCTCCCCAGTGGTCTCGCAGAGCTAGGGAGAGAAGGCAGCGCCCTAATCCCGCAGGAAGGGCCGCTCCCCAGTGGTCTCGCAGAGCTAGGGAGAGAAGGCAGCGCCCTAATCCCGCAGGAAGGGCCGCTCCCCAGTGGTCTCGCAGAGCTAGGGAGAGAAGGCAGCGCCCTAATCCCGCAGGAAGGGCCGCTCCCCAGTGGTCTCGCAGAGCTAGGGAGAGAAGGCAGCGCCCTAATCCCGCAGGAAGGGCCGCTCCCCAGTGGTCTCGCAGAGCTAGGGAGAGAAGGCAGCGCCCTAATCCCGCAGGAAGGGCCGCTCCCCAGTGGTCTCGCAGAGCTAGGGAGAGAAGGCAGCGCCCTAATCCCGCAGGAAGGGCCGCTCCCCAGTGGTCTCGCAGAGCTAGGGAGAGAAGGCAGCGCCCTAATCCCGCAGGAAGGGCCGCTCCCCAGTGGTCTCGCAGAGCTAGGGAGAGAAGGCAGCGCCCTAATCCCGCAGGAAGGGCCGCTCCCCAGTGGTCTCGCAGAGCTAGGGAGAGAAGGCAGCGCCCTAATCCCGCAGGAAGGGCCGCTCCCCAGTGGTCTCGCAGAGCTAGGGAGAGAAGGCAGCGCCCTAATCCCGCAGGAAGGGCCGCTCCCCAGTGGTCTCGCAGAGCTAGGGAGAGAAGGCAGCGCCCTAATCCCGCAGGAAGGGCCGCTCCCCAGTGGTCTCGCAGAGCTAGGGAGAGAAGGCAGCGCCCTAATCCCGCAGGAAGGGCCGCTCCCCAGTGGTCTCGCAGAGCTAGGGAGAGAAGGCAGCGCCCTAATCCCGCAGGAAGGGCCGCTCCCCAGTGGTCTCGCAGAGCTAGGGAGAGAAGGCAGCGCCCTAATCCCGCAGGAAGGGCCGCTCCCCAGTGGTCTCGCAGAGCTAGGGAGAGAAGGCAGCGCCCTAATCCCGCAGGAAGGGCCGCTCCCCAGTGGTCTCGCAGAGCTAGGGAGAGAAGGCAGCGCCCTAATCCCGCAGGAAGGGCCGCTCCCCAGTGGTCTCGCAGAGCTAGGGAGAGAAGGCAGCGCCCTAATCCCGCAGGAAGGGCCGCTCCCCAGTGGTCTCGCAGAGCTAGGGAGAGAAGGCAGCGCCCTAATCCCGCAGGAAGGGGGCCGCTCCCAGAGAAGGCAGCGCCCTAATCCCGCAGGAAGGGCCGCTCCCCAGTGGTCTCGCAGAGCTAGGGAGAGAAGGCAGCGCCCTAATCCCGCAGGAAGGGCCGCTCCCCAGTGGTCTCGCAGAGCTAGGGAGAGAAGGCAGCGCCCTAATCCCGCAGGAAGGGCCGCTCCCCAGTGGTCTCGCAGAGCTAGGGAGAGAAGGCAGCGCCCTAATCCCGCAGGAAGGGCCTCCCCAGTGGTCTCGCAGAGCTAGGGAGAGAAGGCAGCGCCCTAATCCCGCAGGAAGGGCGCTCCCCAGTGGTCTCGCAGAGCTAGGGAGAGAAGGCAGCGCCCTAATCCCGCAGGAAGGGCCGCTCCCCAGTGGTCTCGCAGAGCTAGGGAGAGAAGGCAGCGCCCTAATCCCGCAGGAAGGGCCGCTCCCCAGTGGTCTCGCAGAGCTAGGGAGAGAAGGCAGCGCCCTAATCCCGCAGGAAGGGCCGCTCCCCAGTGGTCTCGCAGAGCTAGGGAGAGAAGGCAGCGCCCTAATCCCGCAGGAAGGGCCGCTCCCCAGTGGTCTCGCAGAGCTAGGGAGAGAAGGCAGCGCCCTAATCCCGCAGGAAGGGCCGCTCCCCAGTGGTCTCGCAGAGCTAGGGAGAGAAGGCAGCGCCCTAATCCCGCAGGAAGGGCCGCTCCCCAGTGGTCTCGCAGAGCTAGGGAGAGAAGGCAGCGCCCTAATCCCGCAGGAAGGGCCGCTCCCCAGTGGTCTCGCAGAGCTAGGGAGAGAAGGCAGCGCCCTAATCCCGCAGGAAGGGCCGCTCCCCAGTGGTCTCGCAGAGCTAGGGAGAGAAGGCAGCGCCCTAATCCCGCAGGAAGGGCCGCTCCCCAGTGGTCTCGCAGAGCTAGGGAGAGAAGGCAGCGCCCTAATCCCGCAGGAAGGGCCGCTCCCCAGTGGTCTCGCAGAGCTAGGGAGAGAAGGCAGCGCCCTAATCCCGCAGGAAGGGCCGCTCCCCAGTGGTCTCGCAGAGCTAGGGAGAGAAGGCAGCGCCCTAATCCCGCAGGAAGGGCCGCTCCCCAGTGGTCTCGCAGAGCTAGGGAGAGAAGGCAGCGCCCTAATCCCGCAGGAAGGGCCGCTCCCCAGTGGTCTCGCAGAGCTAGGGAGAGAAGGCAGCGCCCTAATCCCGCAGGAAGGGCCGCTCCCCAGTGGTCTCGCAGAGCTAGGGAGAGAAGGCAGCGCCCTAATCCCGCAGGAAGGGCCGCTCCCCAGTGGTCTCGCAGAGCTAGGGAGAGAAGGCAGCGCCCTAATCCCGCAGGAAGGGCCGCTCCCCAGTGGTCTCGCAGAGCTAGGGAGAGAAGGCAGCGCCCTAATCCCGCAGGAAGGGCCGCTCCCCAGTGGTCTCGCAGAGCTAGGGAGAGAAGGCAGCGCCCTAATCCCGCAGGAAGGGCCGCTCCCCAGTGGTCTCGCAGAGCTAGGGAGAGAAGGCAGCGCCCTAATCCCGCAGGAAGGGCCGCTCCCCAGTGGTCTCGCAGAGCTAGGGAGAGAAGGCAGCGCCCTAATCCCGCAGGAAGGGCCGCTCCCCAGTGGTCTCGCAGAGCTAGGGAGAGAAGGCAGCGCCCTAATCCCGCAGGAAGGGCCGCTCCCCAGTGGTCTCGCAGAGCTAGGGAGAGAAGGCAGCGCCCTAATCCCGCAGGAAGGGCCGCTCCCCAGTGGTCTCGCAGAGCTAGGGAGAGAAGGCAGCGCCCTAATCCCGCAGGAAGGGCCGCTCCCCAGTGGTCTCGCAGAGCTAGGGAGAGAAGGCAGCGCCCTAATCCCGCAGGAAGGGCCGCTCCCCAGTGGTCTCGCAGAGCTAGGGAGAGAAGGCAGCGCCCTAATCCCGCAGGAAGGGCCGCTCCCCAGTGGTCTCGCAGAGCTAGGGAGAGAAGGCAGCGCCCTAATCCCGCAGGAAGGGCCGCTCCCCAGTGGTCTCGCAGAGCTAGGGAGAGAAGGCAGCGCCCTAATCCCGCAGGAAGGGCCGCTCCCCAGTGGTCTCGCAGAGCTAGGGAGAGAAGGCAGCGCCCTAATCCCGCAGGAAGGGCCGCTCCCCAGTGGTCTCGCAGAGCTAGGGAGAGAAGGCAGCGCCCTAATCCCGCAGGAAGGGCCGCTCCCCAGTGGTCTCGCAGAGCTAGGGAGAGAAGGCAGCGCCCTAATCCCGCAGGAAGGGCCGCTCCCCAGTGGTCTCGCAGAGCTAGGGAGAGAAGGCAGCGCCCTAATCCCGCAGGAAGGGCCGCTCCCCAGTGGTCTCGCAGAGCTAGGTAGAAAAGGCAGCGCCCTAATCCCGCAGGAAAGCGCCGCTACCTAGTGGGTCTCGCAGAGCTAGGGAGAAAAGGCAGCGTCCTCATCCCGCTGGAATGGCTGCTCCCCAGTGGTCTCGCAGAGCTAGGGAGAGAAGGCAGCACCCTAATCCCGCAGGAAGGGCCGCACCCCAGTGGTCTCACAGAGCTAGGAATAGAAGGCAGTGCCCTAATCCCGCAGGAAGGGGCCGCTCTCCAGTGGTCTCACAGAGCTAGGAATAGAAGGCAGTGCCCTAATCCCACAAGAACGGGCCGCTCCCCAGTGGTCTCGCACAGGTAGGGAGAGAAGGCAGCGCCCTAAGAACGCAGGAAGGGCCGCTTCCCAATGGTATCGCAGAGCTAGGGAGTGAAGGGAGCTCCCTATCCCAGCAAGGAGGGCCGCTCCCCAGTGGTCTCGCTGAGCTAGGGAGTGAAGACAGCCCCCTAATCCCGCAGGAAGGGCCGCTCCCTAGTGGTGTCGCAGAGCTAGGGAGTGAAGAAAGCCCCTAATCCCGCAGGAAGGGCCGCTCCCTAGTGGTGTCGCAGAGCTAGGGAGAGGAGGCAGCGCCCTAATCGCACAGGAAGGGGCCTCTCCCCAGTGATCTCGCAGAACCAAGGAGAGAAGACAGCGCCCTAATCCCGCAGGAAGGGCCGCTCCCCAGTGGTTTCGCAGAGGTAGGGAGAGAAGGCAGCGCCCTAATCCCGCAGGAAGGGCAGCTCCCCAGTGGTCTCACAGAGCTAGGAATAGAAGGCAGTGCCCTAATCCCGCAGGAAGGGCCGCTCTCCAGTGGTCTCGCAGAGCTAGGGAGAGAAGGAAGCGCCCTACTTCTGCAGGAATGGGCTGCTCCCCAGTGGTCTCGCAGAGCTAGGGAGAGAAGATAGCGTCTTAATCCCGCAGGAAGCGACCGATCCGCAGTGGTCTCGCAGAGCTAGGGAGAGAAGGCAGCGCCCTAATTCCACTGGAATAGCCGCTCCCCAGTGGTCTTGCAGAGCTAGGGAAAGCAGAACAGCGCCCTAATCCCGCAGTAAGGGCCACTCCCACAGTGGTCTCGCAGAGCTAGGGAGAGAAGGCAAGCGCAATAATCCCGCAGATAAGAGCCGCTCCGTACTGGTGTCGCAGAGCTAGGGAGAGGAGGCAGGCGCTTTATCCCGGAGGAAGGGCTGCTCCCAGGCCCTCTGGCAGAGCTGGGGAGGGAAGCCAGCGCCCCGTCCCAGCAGGAAGATCCGCTCCCCAGTGGTCTCGCAGAGCTAGGGAGAGAAGGCAGCGCCCTAATCCCACAGGAAGGTCCGCTCCCCAGTGGTCTCGCAGAGCTAGGGAGAGAAGGCAGCGCTCTAATCCAACAGGAAGGGCCGCTCCCCAGTGGTCTCGCAGAGCTAGGGAGAGTAGGCAGAGCTCTAATCCCGCAGTAAGGGGACCCTCCTCAGTGGTCTCGCGGAGCTAGGGGAGAAAAGGCAGCGTCCTATCCCGTAGGAAGAGCCGCATCCCAGTGGTCTCGCAGAGCTAGGGAGAGAAGGCAGTGCCATAATCCCGCAAGAAGGGCCGCTCCCCATGGTCTCGCAGAGCTAGGGAGAGAAGGCAGTGCCCTAATCCCAGGAAGGACCGATCCCCAGTGGTCTCACAGAACTAGGGAGAGAAGGAAGCGCCCTAATCCCGCAGGAAGGGCTGCTCCCCAGTGGTCTCTCAGAGCTAGGGGAGAGAAGGCAGCGTCTTAATCCCACAGGAACGACCGATCCCCAGTGGGTCTCGCAGAGCTAGGGAGAGAAGGCAGCATCCTCATCCCGCAGGAATGGTCCACTCCCCAGTGGTCTCGCAGAGCTAGGGAGAGAAGATAGCGTCTTAATCCCGCAGGAATGACCGATCCGCAGTGGTCTCGCAGAGATAGGGAGAGAAGGCAGCGCCCTAATTCCACTGGAATAGGCCGCTCCCCAGTGGTCTCGCAGAGCTAGGGAGAGAAGGCAGCGCAATAATCCCGCAGATAGAGCCGCTCCCTACTGGTGTCGCAGAGCTAGGGAGAGGAAGGCAGCGCTTTTAATCCCGGAGGAAGGGCTGCTCCCCAGGGCCCTGGCAGAGCTAGGGGAGGGAAGCCAGCGCCCCTATCCCAGCAGGAAGGGCCGCTCCCCAGTGGTCTCGCAGAGCTAGGGAGAGAAGGCAGCGCCCTAATCCCGCAGGAAGAGGCCGCTCCCCAGTGGTCTCGCAGAGCTAGGGAGAGAAGGCAGTGCCATAATCCCGCAAGGAAGGGCCGCTCCCCAGTGGTCTCGCAGAGCTAGGGAGAGAAGGCAGCGCCCTAATCCCACAGGAAGGGACCGATCCCCAGTGGTCTCACAGAACTAGGGAGAGAAGGAAGCGCCCTAATCCCGCAGGAAGGGCTGCTCCCCAGTGGTCTCGCAGAGCTTGGGAGAGAAGGCAGCGCGCAAATCGCGCAGGAAGGGCCGCTCCCCAGTGGTCTCGCAGAGCTAGGGAGAGAAGGCAGCTCTCTTATCCCGGAGGAAGGGCTGCTCCCCAGGCCCCTGGCAGAGCTAGGGAGGGAAGCCAGAGCCCCGTCCCCGCAGAAAGAGCCGCTCACCAGTGGTCTCGGAGAACTAGGGATTGAGAAGGCAGCGCCCTAATCCCACAGGAAGGAGTGCTCCACAGTGGTCTCGCAGAGCTATGTAGAAAATGCAGCGCCCTAATCCCGCAGGAAGCGCCGCTACCTAGTGGTCTCGCAGGAGCTAGGGAGAAAGGCAGCGTCCTCATCCCGCTGGAATGGCTGCTCCCCAGTGGTCTCGCAGAGGCTAGGGAGAGAAGGCAGCACCCTAATCCCCGCAGGAAGGGCCGCCACCCCAGTGGTCTCACAGAGCTAGGAATAGAAGGCAGTGCCCTAATCCCGCAGGAAGGGCCGCTCTCCAGTGGTCTCGCAGAGCTAGGGAGAGAAGGCAGCACCCTAATCCCGCAGGAAGGGCCGCACCCCAGTGGTCTCACAGAGCTAGGAATAGAAGGCAGTGCCCTAATCCCGCAGGAAGGGCCGCTCTCCAGTGGTCTCACAGAGCTAGGAATAGAAGGCAGTGCCCTAATCCCACAGAACGGCCGCTCCCCAGTGGTCCTCGCACAGGTAGGGAGAGAAGGCAGCGCCCTAATAACGCAGGAAGGGCCGCTTCCCAATGGTATCGCAGAGCTAGGGAGTGAAGGGAGCTCCCTATCCCGCAAGGAGGGGCCGCTCCCCAGTGGTCTCGCTGAGCTAGGGAGTGAAGACAGCCCCCTAATCCCGCAGGAAGGGCCGCTCCCTAGTGGTGTCGCAGAGCTAGGGAGTGAAGAAAGCCCCTAATCCCGCAGGAAGGGCCGCTCCCTAGTGGTGTCGCAGAGCTAGGGAGAGGAGGCAGCGCCCTAATCGCACAGGAAGGGCCTCTCCCCAGTGGTCTCGCAGAGCTAGGGAGAGAAGGCAGCGCCCTAATCCCGCAGGAAGGGCCGCTCCCCAGTGGTCTCGCAGAGCTAGGGAGAGAAGGCAGCGCCCTAATCCCGCAGGAAGGGCCGCTCCCCAGTGGTCTCGCAGAGCTAGGGAGAGAAGGCAGCGCCCTAATCCCGCAGGAAGGGCCGCTCCCCAGTGGTCTCGCAGAGCTAGGGAGAGAAGGCAGCGCCCTAATCCCGCAGGAAGGGCCGCTCCCCAGTGGTCTCGCAGAGCTAGGGAGAGAAGGCAGCGCCCTAATCCCGCAGGAAGGGCCGCTCCCCAGTGGTCTCGCAGAGCTAGGGAGAGAAGGCAGCGCCCTAATCCCGCAGGAAGGGCCGCTCCCCAGTGGTCTCGCAGAGCTAGGGAGAGAAGGCAGCGCCCTAATCCCGCAGGAAGGGCCGCTCCCCAGTGGTCTCGCAGAGCTAGGGAGAGAAGGCAGCGCCCTAATCCCGCAGGAAGGGCCGCTCCGCAGTGGTCGTCGCAGAGCTAGGGGAGAGAAGGCAGCGCCCTTAATCCCGGAGGAAGGGCTGCTCCCCAGGGCCCCTGGCAGAGCTAGGGGAGGAGAAGCCAGCGCCCCGATCCCAGCAGGAAGATCCGCTCCCCAGTGGTCTCGCAGAGCTAGGGAGAGAAGGCAGCGCCCTAATCCCACAGGAAGAGTCCGCTCCCCAGTGGTCTCGCAGAGCTAGGGAGAGAAGGCAGCGCTCTAATCCACAGGAAGGGCCGCTCCCCAGTGGTCTCGCAGAGCTAGGGAGAGTAAGGCAGAGCTCTAATCCCGCAGTAAGGGACCCTCCTCAGTGGTCTCGCAGGAGCTAGGGAGAGAAGGCAGCGTCCTAATCCCGTAGGAAGAGCCGCTCCCCAGTGGTCTCGCAGAGCTAGGGAGAGAAGGCAGTGCCATAATCCCGCAAGAAGGGCCGCTCCCCAGTGGTCTCGCAGAGCTAGGGAGAGAAGGAAGCGCCCTAATCCCGCAGGAAGGGCTGCTCCCCAGTGGTCTCGCAGAGCTAGGGAGAGAAGGCAGCGTCTTAATCCCACAGGAACGACCGATCCCCAGTGGTCTCGCAGAGCTAGGGAGAGAAGGCAGCAGCCTAATCCCGCAGGAAGGTCCACTCCCCAGTGGTCTCGCAGAGCTAGGGAGAGAAGGCAGCGCAATAATCCCGCAGATAGAGCCGCTCCCTACTGGTGTCGCAGAGCTAGGGAGAGGAGGCAGCGCTTTTATCCCGGAGGAAGGGCTGCTCCCCAGGCCCCTGGCAGAGCTGGGGAGGGAAGCCAGCGCCCCGTCCCAGCAGGAAGATCCGCTCCCCAGTGGTCTCGCAGAGCTAGGGAGAGAAGGCAGCGCCCTAATCCCACAGGAAGGTCCGCTCCCCAGTGGTCTCGCAGAGCTAGGGAGAGAAGGCAGCGCTCTAATCCAACAGGAAGGGCCGCTCCCCAGTGGTCTCGCAGAGCTAGGGAGAGTAGGCAGAGCTCTAATCCCGCAGTAAGGGACCCTCCTCAGTGGTCTCGCGGAGCTAGGGGAGAAAAGGCAGCGTCCTAATCCCGTAGGAAGAGCCGCTCCCCAGTGGTCTCGCAGAGCTAGGGAGAGAAGGCAGTGCCATAATCCCGCAAGAAGGGCCGCTCCCCAGTGGTCTCGCAGAGCTAGGGAGAGAAGGCAGCGCCCTAATCCCACAGGAAGGACCGATCCCCAGTGGTCTCACAGAACTAGGGAGAGAAGGAAGCGCCCTAATCCCGCAGGAAGGGCTGCTCCCAGTGGTCTCTCAGAGCTAGGGAGAGAAGGCAGCGTCTTAATCCTGCAGGAACGACCGATCCCCAGTGGTCTCGCAGAGCTAGGGAGAGAAGGCAGCATCCTCATGCCGCAGGAAGGTCCGCTCCCCAGTGGTCTCGCAGAGCTTGGGAGAGAAGGCAGCGCGCAAATCGCGCAGGAAGGGCCGCTCCCCAGTGGTCTCGCAGAGCTTGGGAGAGAAGGCAGCGCGCAAATCGCGCAGGAAGGGCCGCTCCCCAGTGGTCTCGCAGAGCTAGGGAGAGAAGGCAGCTCTCTTATCCCGGAGGAAGGGCTGCTCCCCAGGCCCCTGGCAGAGCTAGGGAGGGAAGCCAGAGCCCCGTCCCCGCAGAAAGAGCCGCTCACCAGTGGTCTCGGAGAACTAGGGAGAGAAGGCAGCGCCCTAATCCCACAGGAAGGAGTGCTCCACAGTGGTCTCGCAGAGCTAGGTAGAAAAGGCAGCGCCCTAATCCCGCAGGAAGCGCCGCTACCTAGTGGTCTCGCAGAGCTAGGGAGAATAGGCAGCGTCCTCATCCCGCTGGAATGGCTGCTCCCCAGTGGTCTCGCAGAGCTAGGGAGAGAAGGCAGCACCCTAATCCCGCAGGAAGGGCCGCACCCCAGTGGTCTCACAGAGCTAGGAATAGAAGGCAGTGCCCTAATCCCGCAGGAAGGGCCGCTCTCCAGTGGTCTCACAGAGCTAGGAATAGAAGGCAGTGCCCTAATCCCACAAGAACGGCCGCTCCCCAGTGGTCTCGCACAGGTAGGGAGAGAAGGCAGCGCCCTAATAACGCAGGAAGGGCCGCTTCCCAATGGTATCGCAGAGCTAGGGAGTGAAGGGAGCTCCCTATCCCGCAAGGAGGGCCGCTCCCCAGTGGTCTCGCTGAGCTAGGGAGTGAAGACAGCCCCCTAATCCCGCAGGAAGGGCCGCTCCCTAGTGGTGTCGCAGAGCTAGGGAGAGGAGGCAGCGCCCTAATCGCACAGGAAGGGCCTCTCCCCAGTGATCTCGCAGAACCAAGGAGAGAAGACAGCGCCCTAATCCCGCAGGAAGGGCCGCTCCCCAGTGGTCTTGCAGAGCTAGAGAGAGCTGGCAGCGGCCTAATCCCGCAGGAAAGGGCCTCTACCCAGTGGTCTCGCAGATCTAGGAGAGAGGAGGCAGCGCCCTAATCCCACAGGAAGGGCCACTCCCCAGTGGTCTCGCAGAGCTAGGGAGGAGAAGGCAGCGCCCTAATCCCGCAGAAGGGCCGCTCCTCAATAGTCTCGCAGGGCTGGGGATGGGAGGCAGAGCCCTATTCCCGCAGGAAGGGCAGCTCCAAAGTGGTCTCGCAGAGCTAGGGAGAGAAGGCAGCGCCCTAATCCCGCAGGAAGGGCCGCTCCCAAGTGGTATCGCAGAGCTAGGGAGAGAAGGCGGCGCACTAATCCCGCAGGAACGGCCGCTCCCCAGTCCCAGCGCTCTAATCCCGCAAGAAGGGTCGCTCTTCAGTTGTATCGCAGAGCTAGGGAAAAAAGGCAGCACCCTAATCCCGCAGGAAGGGCTGCTCCCTAGTGGTCTCGCAGAGATAGGGAGAGAAGGCAGGGCCGTAATCCCGCAGGAGGGGCCGCTCCTCAGTGGTCTCGTAGAGCTAGTGAGAGAAGGCAACGCCCTAATCCCGCTGGAAGGGCCGCACCCCAGTGGTCTTGCAGAGCTAGGGAGAGAAGGCAGCGCCGAAATCCCACAGGAAGGGCCGCTCCCCAGTGGTCTCGTAGAGCTAGGGAGAGATGGCGGCGCCATAATCTCACAGGAACGGCCGCTCCTCAGTGGTCTCGCAGAGCTAGGGAGAGAAGGCAGCGTCCTAATCACGCAGAAATGGCTCCTCCCCATTCGTCTCGCAGAGTAAGGGAGAGAAGGCAGCGCCCTTAATCCCCCAGGAAGGGACCGCTTCCCAGTGGTCTCGCAGAGCTAGGGAGAGAAGGCAGCGTCCTTAATCCCGCAGGAACGACCGATCCTCAGTGGTCTCGCAGAGCTAGGGAGAGAAGGCAAGCGCCCTAATCCCGCTGGAAGGGCCGCTCTCCAGTGGTCTCGCAGAGCTAGGGAGAGCAGACAGCGCCCTAATCCAGCAGTAAGGGCCGCTCCCCAGTGGTGTCGCAGAGCTAGGGAGAGAAGGCAGCGACCTAATCCCGCAGGAAGTTCCGCTCCTCAATGGTCTCGCAGTGCTAGGGAGAGAAGAAAGCGGCCTAATCCCGCAGGACGGGCAGCTCCCCAGTGGTCTCGCAGAGCCTGGGAGAGATGGCAGCGTCTTAATCCCGCAGGAACGACTGATCCCCAGTGGTCTCGCAGAGCTAGGGAGAGAAGGCAACGCCCTAATCCCGCTGGAAGGGCCGCTCCCCAGTGGTCTCGCAGAGCTAGGGAGAGGAGGCAGTGCCCTAATCCCGCAGGAAGGGCTGCTCCCTACTGGTGTCGCAGAGCTAGGGAGAGGAGGCAGCGTTCTTATCCCGGAGGAAGGGCTGCTCCCCAGGTCCCTGGCAGAGCTGGGGAGGGAAGCCAGCGCCCCGTCTCCGCAGGAAGAGCCGCTCCCCAGTGGTCTCGCAGAGCTAGGAAGAGAAGGCAGTGCCCTAATCCCGCAGGAAGGGCCGCTCCCCAGTGGTCTCGCAGAGCTAGGGAAAAAAGGCAGCGTCCTAATCACGCAGGAATGGATGCTCCCCAGTGGTCTCGCAGAGCTAGGGAGAGAAGGCAGCGCCCTAATAACGCAGGAAGGGCCGCTTCCCAATGGTATCGCAGAGCTAGGGAGTGAAGGGAGCTCCCTATCCCGCAGGAAGGGCCGCTCCCCAGTGTTCTCGCTGAGCTAGGGAGTGAAGGCAGCCCCCTAATCCCGCAGGAAGGTCCGCTCTCCAGTGGTCTCAGCAGAGGAAGGGAGAGAAGGCAGTGCCCTAATCCCACAGGAACTGCCGCTCCCCAGTGGTCTCGCAGAGCTAGGGAGAGCAGGCAGTGCCCTAATCCCGCAGAAAGGGCCGCTCCCCAGTGTTCTCGCAGAGATAGGGAGAGAAGGCAGGGCCGTAATCCCGCAGGAAGGGCCGCTCCTCAGTGGTCTCGTAGAGCTAGTGAGAGAAGGCAGCGCCCTAATCCCGCAGGAAGGGCCGCTCCCTAGTGGTGTCGCAGAGCTAGGGAGAGGAGGCAGCGCCCTAATCGCACAGGAAGGGCCTCTCCCCAGTGATCTTGCAGAACTAGGGAGAGAACGCTGCGCCCTAATCCCGCAGGAAGGGGCCACTCCCCAGTGGTCTCGCAGAGCTAGGGAGAGAAGGCAGCACCCTAATCCCGCAGGAAGGGCAGCTCCCCAGTGGTCTCGCAGAGCTAGGGATAGAAGGCAGTGCCCTAATCCCGCAGGAACGACCGCTCCCCAGTGGTCTCGCATAGATAGGGCGAGAAGGCAGCGCCCTAATCCCGCAGGAAGGGCGGCTCCCCAGTGGTCTCGCAGAGCTAGGGAGAGAGGGCAGTGCCCTAATCCCAGAGGAACGGCCGCTCCCCAGTGGTCTCGCAGAGCTAGGGAGAGAAGGCAGCGCCCTAATCCCGCAGGAAGGGCCGCTTTCCAATGGTATCGCAGAGCTAGGGAGTGAAGGGAGCCCCCTATCCCGCAAGAAGGGCCGCTCCCCAGTGGTCTCGCAGAGCTAGGGAGAAAAGGCAGCGCCCTAATACCACAGGAAGGGCCGCACCCCAGTGGTCTCGCAGAGCTAGGGAGTGAAGGCAGCCCCCTAATCCAGCAGAAAGGGCCGCTCTCCAGTGGTCTCGCAGAGCTAGGGAGAGCAGGCAGCGCCCTAATCCCGCAGGAAGGGCCACTCCCCAGTGGTCTCGCAGAGCTAGGGAGAGAAGACAATGCCCTAATCCCACAGGAAGGGCTGCTCCCCAGGCCTCTGGCAGAGCTGGGGAGGGAAGCCAGTTCCCCGACGGCGCAGGAAGGGATGCTCCCCAGTGGTCTCGCAGAGCTAGAGAGAGAAGGCAGTGCCCTAATCCTGCAGTAAGGGTCGCTCCCCAGTGGTCTCGCAGAGCTAGAGAGAGAAGGCAGTGCCCTAATCCCGCAGGAACGGCCGCTCCCCAGTGGTCTCGCAGAGCTAGGGAGAGAGGGTAGCGTCCTAATCCCGCAGGAAGGGCCGCTCCCCAGTGGTATCGCAGAGCTAGGGAGAGTACGCAGCGCCCTAATCCCGCAGGAAGGGCTGCTCCCCAGTGGTCTTGCAGAGCTAGGGAGAGAAGGCAGCGCCCTAATCCCGCAGGAACGGTCGCTCCCCAGTGGTCTCGCAGAGCTAGGGAGAGAAGACAGCGCTCTAATCCCGCAGGAAGTGCTGCTCCCCAGTGGTTTCACAGAGCTAGGAAGAGAATGCAGCGCCCTAATCCTGCAATAAGGGTTGCTCCCCAGGCCCTTGGCAGATCTGAGGAGGGAACCCAGTGCCCCGCCGCCACAGTAACGGTCGCTCCCCACTCCCGTCGCAGAGCTAGGAAGGAACCTAGCACACCACGCGCCCAGGAACGGCCGCTCTCCAGTCCCCTTGCAGAGCCTGCGAAACAAAAAGCACCCTGCCCCTGCTAATACTGCCGCTGCCCAGTCCTCTGGCAGAGCTTGGGAGGGATGGCAGCGCCTTACTCCCGCAGGAACGGCCGCTTTACAGTCCCCTTGCAGACCTGGAGAGGGAAGGCTGCGCCCCTCCCCCGCAGGTCTGCACACTGGCCATGGCCATGGCCAGGAGCGCAGCGCAGAAGCTGCTCCAGCCCTGCAGCCTGCGGGCAGCGCATTGGGGTGGGGGCAGCACGGAGCAAGCAGGGCCCAGTTGGGCGGGGGGCGGAGACACAAGTGGGGCGGACACGCTCCTGCCAGGAGCTGCCTGGTTCACCCCTTGCCCGGGAGCTGCAGGAGGGCCCCTGATCATGGCTCGCCTGCAGAGCTTGGAGCCCAGGTTGGGCCCAGGAGTGAGAGGATGGGGGAGCTGGGGGTGTAGCAGATGTTGGAGCCAAGAATTGGTTGGAGATGGGGTTGTGCCACTTCCGCTTGGCGGCAGGGGGGCCCTTTGGGTTTGTTTTTTTTTGCCCCGCCCCCCACATGCCAATATTTCATCTTTGACATCTGGTCACCCTAGCCTGATGTGAAGGAGGATGTCTGGACCAAGGGGCCAGGGACTGGCCTTTGCTAGAGAAACCACTGTCAAGTTTTAGCCAATTAGGACAAGTCAGCAAATAAGAATAACCTCAGGTATCAGTAACTGCTACAGGCTGCAAATTCCTACATGCGGCAGTTTCTGGCACTACACCTGCACAGCTCTGCTCCCCGGCTCTTCTCGGGCTCCTGCTCTCTCCTTAGCTCTGCCCCACTCTCACCCAGGCAGTTCCAGCTCACATGGAGGATGGGACCCCCTGGCCTGGTGACTCCCTTATTACACTGCCTGGCCTGTCAGTGCAGCTAACTTGGAGCTTTGGCCTCTCCCCATTGTCCCTGGGGACTGTCAGTCTCAGGGTCCTGATTTCCCATTGATCCTTCCCCCTTCTATTGGTGCTGGGAACTAGCCAACCAACCCCCCCCACACACACACACTAAGTTTTAGTAAAGGGCCAAGAGCCCCCTTACACAAGCAGCCCCATGAGGGTCACCGATGTGCAGAGAAGGCAGCACAAGCTGCTCCCATGGTGTAATGGGCAGCACTCAGGACTCTGAATCCTGTAATCTGAGTTCAAATCTCAGTGGGACCTTGTGTTGGCTTGTGGTCATAGGCGGCAGGTTATATACATGTGTGGTGCTCAGGCTCCAGGAACATTCAGGGCTGGGGGCCCTGCTCCAGCAATATTTGGAGTTGGGTCTCTTCGCCTGGCACCCCTCCCCTCTGCTGTGGTGCATCCCTGCCTGACAAAAGCAGCATGTGCCTGTCCCCTGCCTGCTCCTGCTGCTGGAGTAGAGGGATTCTGGGCAGAACTGCTGCCCCAGAGTCCTAGTGCAGGCTGCCCTCAGCATCTCCAACACCCCCAACCCTGAGCTCCCTCTGAACCCTGATACTCTGCCCCAGTCCTGAGCCCCCTCCTGCATCATGAATCCCTCATCCTCAGCCCTACGCTCCCTCCCAGACGGTGCACTCCTTCCCACCCCCAGAGCCTGCACCTCTCACCCCTTCCTACAACCCTGCCGGAGCCTGCACCCAGCACCCAAACTCCATCCTAAAGCCTGAATCCTGCACCCTAATCCCCCCCAAACCCCCTTAGGCAGGTGGGGGTGGAGTTTGGGGGCGGGGTCTGGGCACCACCAAAATTTCTACAAACTTGCCACCCACCCATGCTTGTGGTAATGCCCCAGAGCTCAGCTCCCCTGTCTCCAGCTGTGTAAGAGTGAATCTTTCCCCTCCTGCTGGGTGACTCACACCTCCGAGAGCCAGGTCTTTGGCAGGGATGGCCACAATGGGATAGGGCTCTAGAACTTGCTACCCTGATAGTTGGGATTCTTGCTGCTGCACCTGATGTTCACAAGCTTGGCCCTTGTGCTTCCTACCACACGTTTCCTCTGTCCCACGTGGCGCTTGAAGAAAGGAGTGCCAGCGCTGGGATTAATAGTCAGGGCTTGGCAGGAGGGAGGAAGAGTCCCAGGCTGGAGCCCCACACACCTTCCCTCCTCCGGGCACCTAGAGCAGAGGCAGCCCAGCTCTGTCCGCTGGATACCTCAGCAGAGTAGGTGAGTTCATGTAAATACAGTCTGGTCCCAAAGCTTCCCCCCAACCCTGGTCATCAGTAGCTGCCAGGGGAGAGCTCATTCACACCTCGCTTACAAATCAGCATTTGAAATTCTAAGGTTGGCCAACACTGCCGAAGCCAATGCACCAACATTGTCAGCAAACACAACAGCTGGGTGAGGAAAAACGGCTTTGTCCAGACTTTCCAAACCTATTTGACTTTCTCAGGTACAAGCAGTTTTCATACGTTGTATCTGCTTTTAAAGAGTCTGTTAATGTTTCAATTTCCATTCAAATTTGCAACCAATGACAACATTGGCAGCGCTGCATGTAACTACCTGACCACTGAGGGAGGGGGTGTTGGGGAAAATCGGGGAAGGGGGTGTACAGCTCCCTGGCTGGGGGGCGTATAGGGAATGCCCAGTTTCACTGAATTGAGTCTCCTACTGCAGCACCTCAGTAGGTTACATCAGAGAGGAGCTGCAGGGTCTAGGCAGTGGGATGCTTGTGCCTTTAAGAGCCCAGCCCTGGGAAGCCAATGCTGAGAGGTGCTGCCTGTGAGAGGGGAAATAAAAAAGCCCTCTGCTCCCCCCACCCATGTTTGCAAACACTGGAGTCTCAGCCCACCGGGATAACTGTTCCCCCTCCGCCCCTGCCTGTGCCGGGGTTTAACCCTCTGGCAGCGCCTCCCTCCGGGCTTAACTCCGGCTCCTTCCCACCTCCCTGACTTTGCCTTCAGTCCCTCTCCTAACTCTGCCTCCAGCAGCTTAACCCCCGACCAGTTAATTTCCACCCCCTGCTCAGACCCTGGCCACCTACTCCTCTGATTTGCCCTCCTTTGCCCCTTTTTAATCCCTGTAAAAAGTAGTCGATGCTGTGTCCCATTCTCTGGAGGGAGGGCTGGGCGCCTGGCCCCTGCCTGCGCAGTGCTCAAAGTGCCCCATGATCTTGTGGATGTTTGCTGAGTGCTGCAGGGTCACCCGAAGGGGGAGAGAGACGCGGTTAGGAGGTGATGCAGCCAAGGGTGCCTCACCCAACACTGAGATGCAGCCACCTCTGGGGTGATTTACACAAGTCAGCAAATGAATATGGAACAAGAAACACATTGAAAGGATCGAGGCAGCTGCAGGAGGTGGAGAAAACCAGAAAAAGCAGTAGCCCTGGATCCCAGCCCTGTCCCTCCCCCACTCTACCCCCTAATCTCCACTCCTCTCCCACATTTGAGGGGAGAACCCAGGAGTCCTGGTCCCCAGCCTTGCCCAACCCCATATTTTGATATGGCTCCATCCAACAGCTGCCCCCACAATTGCAGGGCAGTGCCATGGGGCACACCGGGGCCTCCCTGTTTGCACAGGATGGGCAATGCCAGTGCTCCAGGATGGGGAGAGATGATGCTAAGGGAGAAGCAAGCAGCAGACAGCTCCCATGACAGAGAAAGAAATGCTAGGGGGTGCTGTGCTGCAAGGAGTCAATGGGGTTGGCAGGGAATGGGAGGATCTTCCCTCACAGCAGGTGCGTCTGTCTCCCTCACAATTCCTCCCCAGCCCTACCCCAGCCCAGGCTAATCCCAGCCCAGCTACCAGGATTAAATTTGGCCTGGATTCCCCAGCTGCTGGGGGTGGGGCGTGGGGCTGGGAAGAATGAGCCTCTACTCCTCCTTCCCCAGACACAGTTGCATGGGCACAGACCAAAGGAGCCTGCAGCACTGCTGCCTAGAGGAAACTGAGGCACCAGCCACTGACAGACACATCATGGTTCTCCTCATCCTCATCCTCTTTTCCATATACAACCTGGCCAGGGGAGGGGGGGGGAAAATCAAGGCAGTTGCATAGTTAACCTGTGGAACTCCTTGCAAGAGGATGTTGTGAAGGGCAAGACTATAACAGGGTTCAAAAAAGAACTAGATAAGTTTATGGTGGATAGATCCATCAAGGACTATTAGCCAGGCTGGGCAGGGATGATGCCTGTAGCCTCTGTTTGTCAGAAGCTGGGAATGGGCAACAGGGGATGGATCGCTTGATGATTCCCTGCTCTGTTCACTCCCTCTGGGGCACCTGGCACTGGCCACTGTCAGAAGACAGGAGGATATTGGGCTAGATGGACTTTGCGTCTGAACCAGTCTGGCCGTTCTTCTGTCTCCCTTGGAGCAGCAGTGACACCCAGTGGGCAGTCAGAGTAATGCACAGAAGGTGTTTTGCTTGGCGCAGCAGTGACACCCAGTGGCCAATCAGGGTAACACACAGAGTATGTTTCCCTTGGAGCAGCAGTGACACCTCGTGGTCATTCAAGGTAATGCACAGAAGGTGTTTCCCTTGATACAGCAGTGACACCCGCTGGTCAGGTGGCGTAATGCACAGCATGTGTCTGCCCTCTACAAGCAGTGACACCCACGGACCAGTCACGGTAATGCACAGAGTGTGTTTCCCACCAATCTGGGTAAGGCACAGAGCATGTTTCCCATGGAGCAGCAGTGACACCCAGTGACCAGCAGGGGTGGCATCAGACTCTTCTCCTTTAGTGGGGGACTGAGGCTACATCTACACTACAGGATAAATTCGAATTAGCTTAAACCGATTTTATAAAACAGATATTATAAAGTCGATTGTGAGCGTCCACACTAGGCACATGAATTCGGAGGTGTGCGTCCATGGTCCGAGGCTAGCGTCAATTTCTGGAGCGGTGCACTGTGGGTAGCTACTGTAAAATAATGAGGCCAATAACGTCGATTTGCGTCCACACTAATCCTAATCTGATATAGTAATATCGATTTTAGCGTTACTCCTCTCGTTTTGTAGGAGTACAGAAATCGATTTAAAGAGCCCTTTAAATTGATATAAAGAGCAGTGTAGTGTGGACGGGTGCAGCGTTAAATCGATTTAACGCTGTTAAAATCAGTTTAACAGCGTAGTGTAGACCAGGCCTGAGATGGGCTAGACAAAAAAAATTGGGGAGCTGTGCCCTCCGTCACCTGGCCTCACCCTTCCCGGGGTCCATGCCTCTGTTCCTTCTCAGTTAAAGGCCAGGTTCATCTCCTCTCCCCCCGGCTAGGGTTTACAGCAATACAAACTTTATTAAAATAAAATAGTAAACACGGTTTACTTAAAATATTCTAAATCTGTCCAAATTTTAGTACTGAATCCAAAGTTCTCTTAAAGATCCCATCAGTAACCAAAACCTAAATGAAAAATTGAAACCAAAAACAAGGCTTAATTTAAAACCCAAACATTAAGAAAAACTTTGTTTGTAAAAATAAAAACTAACAAATGCTGTAAATTAATAATTTCAACATTTTATCAAAAAAGTGTGCTACAGCAGAATGATAAAATAACATCAAATAAATAAGCATGACCTCTAAAACCTCCTATAAAGGAATTGAATCCTTGAATACTGGTCAAATTGTAATAAAATATGCAGAACTATGTCAAAACTGGTGTTGCAAGTCAGCCATTTGAATCCAGCAAATGTCAATTAAAAGCTCCATTCCAACTAAAAAAAACAAAACAACCCAATAAACCAAAATGGTCACAGCCTGAAACAAACCTACACAGAAGCAAAATTAAACCTGTACCAACACTGGAAAAAATCATGTAAATTTCTAATTCTAACTTCTTGTTTCTCCCAGGAGGAAGGTGTTTTGCACCCCAGTAGCCAGGCTGTCACTGCAGCTTTCCTTTCACTAAATAAGATTTGTACCAAATATAAATTGCCCTCCAATTTCTCTAAGAGAAATTGAAATTGTATCTTTGCACTAATATCCCCAGTGTGCAAGCCAATCCCCTCAAAGCAGCCCCACAGCCTGAGGCCAGGGGAGAATCCCAACTGGTTTGTGCATTTGTAACCCTGGGGCCTAAAGCTGATGAGAAAAAGGGAAGTGAGCCATCTTGGAGCCTTCCGATACCACCTGCGGGGAGCACAGGGATTTGACTGAGTGACATCCTGGCTAATTTTCACCTTGTTCTCTGCCAGCAGGCTCCGCTGGAGAGCTCGGGAGTGACTTGACCATGGCAGCAACCTATTTACGTATTAAAAGCTGGCATTTTGGGGCCAATGGGGTAAAATGTGAGTACTTTTGGGGTTGGGACCCACATGAGAAGGGATGTGGACAAACTGGAGAGAGTCCAGAAGAGGGCAATAAAAATGATTAGGAGACTGAGACACATGACTTACGAGAACCTACAGGCCATATCCTGTATGTTAAGCTAAGGCAAAGTTAGCATATCTATATTGTGACCTTTTACTCAGAGAGGAAAATCGACCTTTCTCATGTTACTTAAATAGATAAGTACCCATGCCTGTCCAAGACCTTTATTTAGACCAATCGACAATGGAGAATGGCATAGAGTTTTATTCAGTGTTGTACCCACAGATTTAACAGGTACATTACAAGGTAACTTATGTGCATATGTACATGTCATCAACAAGCACAAACATACTAGCCTATGAAGTAAATGTACCCTAATGTTTTGTGGGTGAGGAATGAAATTTGGGCATAGGAGGAAGGATTTCCGGCCCTTGTGCCCTATAAAAGAGGTAACCACCTCGCTAGAGCACTTTGCTCTATCATTGCGACTTACTTCCTCCACTCTCTCTCTATGTACTAGCAGTAGGCTGTACTTGTTCTGAAACTTTAAGTTTCAAGGGAACTAGGCTAAGTTCGGTTTCCCTACATTTTTAGTCTTTGTTTATTAGGTTTTGATTTTAAGTTTAACATATTCAAGTAAACCCTAAGGAACACTAGCTTTTTCTAAGCACTGCATCTTTCACTTAAGAATTGAGAAACCTGAACTGCAAGGCTGGTCCTGTGTCTCTTACCACCAGGTTATCAAGGAAGGCTGTGAGTATATTAACCAAAACTTTGTTGTGTATAATGCCGTATGTATCTTTTGAATAGCAGTAATGCAAATGTAACTTTGTAACTCAATTAAATTAAATAACATGTAAGCTAATCAATTAAATTTTCATCAAATTATCCAAATTAATATTATTAGTACACCCTACATCAGGCTACATGGGACAGAGAGTTGGAGTGCAGAGGGATGAAGGCACTGGCTCTAGGGGTGCAGACTCTGGGGTGGGGTTAGAATGAGACATTCAGGGTGCAGTAGAGAGCTCAGGGTTAGGATAGAGAATTGGCCTGTGAATACTCTGGAATGAGGCCAGGAAAGAGAAAATTGAGATGCAAGAGAGAAGTCAAGCTAGAGCAAAAAGCAGAGAAGAAGTGTGCAATTTGAGCTGCAGAGGGAAGAAAAAAATCTCTGCCTGTCCCCTTTCACCAAAGCATCTAAGAACCAGATGAAAGACATCTCTTCCCCACTGCAACAACAATTCCAGTTGACCTGGACTGAGGAAGGAAATCTTCTCCTTTGCAGCACTAGCAGACCTGGACTGAGTCACAACCACACCACACTCTGGTGTTCCTGGACTGGGACATGGGAGGGGCTCCTCTCTTCTCCATTTGGGACATGGTGGGATGAGAGAAGTGACAGGGCTTTACGGGAAATAATAATTTGCCTGATTCATGTGCCAGTCCAAGTCCTTGTTAACCCAAACAAGCCGTTTATCCTGCATGCTGATGCCAGTTTGGAGGGTCTGGGAGCAGTCCCATACCAGGAAGTGGAAGGAAATGTAAATCTGTAGGCTTTGCCAGCTGAGGACTGTCTGATAGCGAAACTCACTATCCCACCACCAGCAGCAGTTCTTGGTCTTGAAATGGGCCATCACTGAGAAATTTCGAGACTACTTGTGTGGTGCTCAGTTTCAGGTGTGGACAGAGAACAATCCACTGACTTATGTGTTAACAAGGGCTAAGCTGGATGCTACAAGGCAGAGATGGGTGGCTACTTTTGCTAGCCATAACCTCGCATTCAATACCAATGTATTGGTATAACAGGGAATGTGATTTATCAGGACCACCAATTCTTGGCTAGGGGGAGGATGTAAGCAAGGTGAGAATGAACTTTACTCTGATATCTGTTGGTGATCTGTTGTAAAGGCCTTTTGTTGCTGATATGCATGCTCACACCCACCCCGCATTGCATGATGGGGGTGCATGTCCAAAGGGTTATTTCAGCTGCTGTGGGATCCCCGGTCTCTTTCTTATTAGGGCAGGGGTAATAAAGTGCAGTTATTCCGGTGATATGAATCAAAGACAGTAGAACGGAACTTAGCAGTTCATGATTTTGGGACTCACCCGAACCTACAGAACTCTCGTTAGGCAAGGGACATGGGTTCCAAAGGATAGTGAAATAAGAGAGATTGAAAAGGAATATTTGTATTTAGCAGCATGCTTTTCTTGTGAAGTGTTTAAATGCACATTTTATGTCCTTTGTATCTCTCTAGTTTAAAAATAGAGTTTTTTATCATTCTAATTCATATTTGGATCTATACCACAGATAAAAAATGATTAATGACTAAATGCAATTTTGAGACATACATAAGCTGCTGGGCTTTGATCTCATTTCCACACTGAAAGTTTTAAACAACTCCATAGTTGGGGAAAATGCTTCTTTCCCCTCAGACAGCAAGAAAATTTTGCAGATTGGACTGTGGGAAGTCAGCTGTGGGACACGAAATATCTCTGCAATCAGATTCTTAGTCACAGGTCAGCGGGTGGGTTTGTGTAAATTCTGGACTCTGGGGCCAGAGCTGGGGGAGGGACCCCACAACTTTTGTGGCACATGCATCACCTCTGCAATCAACCTTTGCTACGTCACTCCATAACATCACACACAGAGCAGCCTTTCACCTCTCAGAACCAAAACATATCCTGAAAGTATCAGAAGGGTAGCCGTGTTAGTCTGGATCTGTAAAAGCAGCAAAGAGTCCTGTGTCACCTTATAGACTGACAGACGTATTGGAGCATGAGCTTTCGTGGGTGAATACCCACTTCATCAGATGCATGTAGTGGAAATTTCCAGGGGCAGGTATATATATGCAGGCAAGCTAGAGATAATGAGGTTAGTTCAATCAGGGAGGATGAAGCCCTGCTCTAGCAGTTGAGGTGTGAAAACCAAGGGAGGAGAAACTGGTTTTGTAGTTGGCAAGCCATTCACAGTCTTTGTTTAATCCTGAGCTGATGGTGTCAAATTTGCAGATGAACTGAAGCTCAGCAGTTTCTCTTTGAAGTCTGGTCCTGAAGTTTTTTTGTTGCAGGATGGCCACCTTAAGGTCTGCTATAGTGTGGCCAGGGAGGTTGAGGTGTTCTCCTACAGGTTTTTGTATATTGCCATTCCTAATATCTGATTTGTGTCCGTTTATCTTTTTCCGTAGCGACTGTCCAGTTTGGCCAATGTACATAGCAGAGAGGCACTGCTGCCATATGATGGCGTATATTACATTGGTGGACGTGCAGGTGAATGAACCGGTGATGGTGTGGCTGATCTGGTTAGGTCCTGTGATGGTGTCGCTGGTGTAGATATGTGGGCAGAGTTGGCATCGAGGTTTGTTGCATGGATTGGTTCTTGAGCTAGAGTTACTACGGTGCGGTGTACAGTTACTGGTGAGAATATGTTTCAGGTTGGCAGGTTGCCTGTGGGCGAGGACCGGCCTGCCACGCAAGTCCCTGATGATGCGTTGGATAGGTTTTAGCTGGGGACTGTATGTGATGGCTAGTGGAGACCTGTTGGTTTCTTTCTTGGGTTTGTCTTGCAGTAGGAGGCTTCTGGGTACACGTCTGGCTCTGTTGATCTGTTTCCTTATTTCCTCGTGCGGGTATTGTAGTTTTGAGAATGCTTGGTGGAGATTTTGTAGGTGTTGGTCTCTGTCTGAGGGGTTAGAGCAGATGCGGGTGTACCTCAGTGCTTGGCTGTAGACAATGGATCGTGTGATGTGCCCGGGATGGAAGCTGGAGGCATGAAGGTAGGCATAGCGGTCGGTAGGTTTTCGGTATAGGGTGGTAGTAATGTGACCATCACTTATTTGCACCGTGGTGTCTAGGAAGTGGACCTCCTGTGTAGATTGGTCCAGGCCGAGGCTGATGGTGGGGTGGAAGCTGTTGAAATCGTGGTGGAATTTATCCAGAGACTCCTTCCCATGGGTCCAGATGATGAAGATGTCATCAATGTAGCGTAGGTAGAGAAGGGGGCGTGAGTGGACGAGAGCTGAGGAAGCATTGTTCCAGGTCGGCCATAAAAATATTGGCATATTGTGGGGCCATGCGGGTGCCCATAGCGGTGCCACTGATCTGGAGATATATATTGTCATCAAATTTGAAATAGTTGTGTGTGAGGATAAAGGCACAGAGCTCAGCAGCCAATTGTGCTGCGCCATCATCAGGGATTCTGTTCCTGACAGCTTGTATTTCATCTGTGTGTGGGATGTTCGTGTAGAGAGCCTCTATATCCATGGTGGCTAGGAGGGTGTTTTCTGGAAGGTCACCAATGCATTGTAGTTTCCTCAGGAAATCAGTGGTGTCACGGAGATACTTGGGAGTGCTGGTGGCATTGGGTCTGAGTAGAGAGTCCACATATCCAGACAGTCCTTCAGTGAGAGTGCCAATGCCCGAGATGATGGGGCATCCAGGATTTCCGGGTTTGTGGATCTTGGGTAGTAGATAGAATAACCCTGGTCGGGGCTCTAAGGGTACGTTGATTTGTTCCAGTGTTAGTGTAGGGAGTGTCCTGGGTAGATTTTGCAGTTTTTAGTGTACTCCTGAGTGGGATCTGAGGGAAGTGGCCTGTAGAATTTGGTGTTGGAGAGTTGTCTGGCAGCCTCCTTTTGGTAGTCAGACCTGTTCATGATGACAACAGCACCTCCTTTATCAGCCTCTTTGATGTCTGGGTGGTTTCTGAGGCTGTGGATGGCATTGCGTTCTGCACGACTTACGTTATGAGGGAAGCAATGTTGTTTTCCCACAATTTCTGCCTGTGCACGTCAGCGGAAGCATTCAATGTATAGGTCCAGACTGTCATTTCGACCCTCAGGAGGAGTCCATGTGGAGTTCTTCTTCTTGTGCTGTTGGTGGGAGGGTATCTGTGTATCAGTGCGCTGTTCAGTGTTGTCCTGAAAGTATTCTTTGAATCAGAGACGGTGAAAGTAGGCTTCCAGATTGCTGCAGAACTGTATCATGTTGGTAAAGGTGGCAGGGCAGAAAGAGAGTCTCCGAGATAGGACAGGCTTTTCTTCTGGGCTGAGTGTGTAGTTGGATAGATTGACGATATTGCTGGGTGGGTTGGGGGTACCACGGTTGTGGCCCCATGAGGCAGGTAGGAGTTTAGACAGCTTACAGTCGAGATGAGAGTGGGATACACAGAGGGCCCTGCCCCAATGGCTGATGTACATACAGGGCCCTGCCTCACCTACCCACCAGCGCTCACAGGCGCAATGGCAGTAGTGGGGTCACATAGGCAACTGCCCTCAGTTGCCATCAGGGGTCACTGCAGCAAAGCTAGGGGGGATACATGCCAGGCATTGCTGCCCCTCGCCACCAGGAGTCACTGCTCCTGCAAGAAGGCACCTACAGGACACTCCCGTGCCTGGCCAGCAGAGGTCACTATCACTGGGGAGGGGCTATGGGGAAGCAGAGAAAGAGCAACTAACTGCAGTGGGGAAAATCATAATCTACCAGGGAGAAAGAACGGACTCCACTAGGACATCGCACCCACTCCGGCCAGGCTGGATACCAGCAATTTGGGGCTGAAGTAGCTCCAGCTAGAGGCTGGGCGCAGGCAGGTGACCTCGGTTTCTGCGCTGAGCAGGCTGCTTTGGCAGCGAGGAGGGACAGGAAACCCCCCGGTCAGGGTGTTGCTGCCCAAGGAGGGGGAGATCTGTGGCACTCTTTGGAGTAGCTGGTTCAGCGGCCATGAGCCACATGCTTCTCCCTGCCTGAGCTCTCCAGGAGCACATTACGCACAGGTGTGCATTGGATGTAGGCACCAGTGTAACAACAGGGCCAGACTCTGCTGAGTGCTGCCTGCGAGAGACAGGGGCAGAGTCAGGCGGGCAGATGGGGGCAGGAGATGACAGAGCCAGTGGCCAAGAGCTGAACCCATCACAAGTCCGGCCTGTGACATCACCATCCGTCCCTGCAGCTCTCCATCTGTCCCGCTGTCCGTCCAGCCCTCAACCCCTCATCCGTCCCCAATGTATGTCACACACACCCCTTCACCCATCTGCCTCACACACTCATCTATTTCCTCATGCATCCTGCTGTCCCTCTGACTGTCCCTGCAGTGCCCAGCACAAGGAGGCATAATGGACCCTGAGCAAGACTTTTGGGTGATGCAGTAATGGAGCCAGCTGGTGATAAGGGGCATCTCTAATCCAAGCCCCACTTCTCCTCTGCCTAAAGCCATGACCGTGAGCCCACCCTTCTCAGTCTCAGACCTCATAGCCCCAAAGACATTACTGGCCACTCACGCTGTGACCCAGTTACAGCAATGAGGTCTCCCTGAAGATAGGGGGTAGGAGGAGCAACCCCCTTATCCTGGCAGGCAGGACACATCCTTCCCAGTATGGCAGAGACTCTGCCCGTGGGTAGATAGACCCAGCTGAGTCCATAGGAGATTGGGGGAGGGGGAGCAGAGAAAGAGAATGCAGGCAACTGAACATGACAGGTGTCCATGAAAGGAGAGACAGAGAGAGTTTGAGTGAAAGTTGGCCAACACAGAGAGAGAAACCTAGGAGGAAGAAAGAAATTCAGAACAGGGAGTCACCCTCATGGATCCAACTTTCTGCTAGGGAGCACAAAACACTCCTCGCAAGAGAGATGATCAGCCCTCGCAAATGGCAACATCATCTCCCTTGAAGCCACAGATAGTCCAGAAACCCACACCCAGATAATGGGAAGTCCCTGCCTGGAGCCAGGAGGGCTGTGACCAGAGCCCTTCCCAAACCAGATACACATCTCACCGACAGAGACGGTTACTCTCGTTCCAGTTGGGCAGCTCTTGCCTGGCATCAACAGGATTCACGCTGTCACTGCTCTCGATCACTTTCCAACTCACCTCAGGGCTGCACTCCATCCCCGTGACTTCTTTTCCCTTGGTATGAAACACAACACAAGAGGAAAAGAAAAGCAATGGTGGTGAGGTTCCTCTTCTCGCTACTCCTGCACCCCAGGGTTTTGGCTTCAACCCTCCTCCCATTCTGCCATCACAGCTACAATTAGAAATCTGAGCCCGGGGCTCACACCTGTTTGTCTCCCCAATCCTAGGCCCTGTCCAGCATGTCTCCCTCCACAGAACTTACCTGGCCTCATCTTACACTCCATCTTCATATTGCTCTTCTCCTTCCCAGAGCTCCTGCTCTGCTCCTCAGACCTGTCTGTCCTCAGCTCTCCAGGCAGAGGGGAAGGGGCATGATGGGAACACACACGCCCCATTCCAGACACCACACAGCATCCACAGGGCTACCAAACACCTCATCTTCGGCCAAAACCACACCTCACCCCGAGGGAGCAAAAAGCCTTTGTGAGCACAGCACACACAAGACAGGAAAAGATTAACACCCACACCCAGCTCAGCCAAAGTGGGAGCTTCCTGGCCACAGGTCCATGGGGCTCATGGATGGAGAAGTTTGCTGGGCTACGGGGGTCTCTGAAGAACTAGCACAGCATGTGAATGAGTGACTGAGATGTATGTGGGGGCCTGACTGTGGGTTGGGGTGTCCAGGAGGACCTAAGGGAAGGGAATAGGGGGATTAGGGATAGAGGAGGGTGGGGTTACCAACGTGCATTGTGGGAATGTGGGATTTAGAGAGCCCAGAGTGGATGGGTGTCGGTGGGTTGGATGACCCCACAGTGGTTGAAAAGGGGAACCTGGCAGGTTTGGGTGTAGCAGAGATTGAAGATGAGGAACCTCACACCCTGGGGATGGACTGAGGGAGTGGGGGGATGGGAAAGTGGGTTCCAGCAATGAGAAATGGGTTGGAGGCAGTTAGGGGTGGGGCGCTGAGGACGGGGTTGGGGGGGAGGAGGAGGAAGGGGTGGTGGGGTGCTGAGAACGGGAAGGAGGATGTCAGGGGTGGGGTGAGAGGAGGAGGTCAGTGTCGGGATGCTGAGGACGGAGGGGGAGGAGGAGGTCGGGGGCGAAGGGAGAGGCCAGGTAGAGTGTACCCGATGGGGGAGGGGATGCTGGGGGCTGAGGGATCCCCACAGATGGGGGTGGGGCTGGCGAGATGGTCACAACAGATGGGGAGACACTGGGGGGCAGGTTGGGGGAGGTTGAAGGGGCTGCTGGGGCCCTACAGAAGGAGAGGAGGGGGCGGTGCTGGCAGGAGAGTCACAGCGGATGGGGGGACACTGGGGGGCAGGCTGGGGGAGGTTGAAGGCCCTGCAGCCCCAGGCTGCCGCTTGTGGGGCTGCTCCCAGGCAGCTTACCGCCCCCCCCCCGCTGCCCTCCAGGCCGAGCTGGGAGGGGGTCGGGGTGAAGCCCTTTCACTCGGCTCTGCCTCTGCCCTGTGGCCCCCGCAGCCCGGCTCCCACGGGCCCGGGGCTGCTCCCGGGGCAGGGGCTGGGCCTGGCGCCTGGAACTGGGTGTCTGAGCCCCTGGTCCCCCCGTGCGGATCCGCCTCTCCCCGTCCCGCCTCTGCGCTCCTCGGCCCGGCCCCGCCCCGCCCGCCGGCTGCCCCGGGGGGGGGGGAGCGAAGCCTCGGGGCAGGAACCAGGCCCCCCCCAGGGCTGCGTTAGACCAACCCCCAGTCCCGGCCCCGCGGTGCGGATCTCGCCCTGGCTGGAGGCGCCTGTTCAGTGCTGGCTCAGCGGGCGGCGCTCCGGGTCTGCGGCGGCTCCTGCGCTGGCTCTGGGTCTGCGGCAGCAGGTCCCTCAGCGCCGCCGCAGATCGGGAGCGAGCGCAGGACCCGCCGCAGCCTGGGAGCGCCGCCCCGCAGGGTTTGTACCGGGGGTTTTGTTCGGTCTCCCCTGCCGGGGCCCCAGAGACTGTTCGAATTGGGCCCCCCCCTCCCTAAAGCCGGCCAGGCTCGCCCCGCCCACCGAGTCTGTCCCGCGCTCTCTCCGCCAATCAGGGAGCGGGGAGGGGCGCGGCGAACTGAGAGCTACGGCCCCTCCTCCCATAGAGGCCGCGTGTGAGAGGGAGAACTACACTTCCCAGTGTCCTCCGGGAGGGGGCGCGTTGCCTTAGCAACCGTTCGTCAATTCCGCTCTGAGACGAGCCAGGAACTACAACTCCCAGCCTACCCCGGGGCGCTTCCGTCCTCTCTAGGGCGGGTCCCTCGGTCAACCTGACACCTCCCCCCCACAACTCCGCATCCCCGCCCCGCCCCCCCAGAGAGCCCCGCCCCCCCGTGTAGTGTATTAACCTGCTCCGCGTGGGAACGTTCCGCGCCGCTTCGCCCCTTTCACCCCCCCGCACAAAGCAGCTGATCGGGGCGGGGGCGGGAGCGCTGGGGGCGGAGGCCGCGGACCGGGGGTGGGGGCAGGTCAGTGCCGGGTCTGTCTCTGCCCGGTGACTTGGTACATTTGTCTGCACCGCGGGGATGTTCCCAGCGCCCCTTGGTCGCTGGGGCTGTAACCCCCCGTCTGGGTGTGAGCTGGTTTCTGGGTGTGTCCGATGAGCCTTGGAACCGGCGCCTTGTCACTCCCCGAACTCCCGCTGTGCCCGGCCACCCAGCCCCGTCCTCCTCCCTCGGGTGAGCCCGGCTTTAAACCCTCCCCCGCAGTGCCAGTGTCACCCGCAGACAAACCTGCCCCTGAACCGAATTAATCCTCCTCATTCCCCGAGCTCCGCCCTCCCCCCAAAGCCCTGCCCCTGCCCCCTCCTCCTGGGGTCCTGCCCCCTCCTCCTGGGGTCCTGCCCCCACACAGCCCCTACCCCCGACGTCCTGACCTCACATCACCTGTTCCCCTAATCCCTGCCCCATTCCCCAAAGCCCTGCCCCCCTCCTCCTGGGGTCCTGCCCCCACACTGCCCCTGCCCCCTCCTCCTGGGGTCCTGCCCCCACATTGCCCCTACCCCCGACGTCCTGGCCTCACATCACCTGTTCCCCTAATCCCTGCCCCATTCCCCAAAGCCCTGCCCCTGCCCCTTCCTCCAAGGCACTGCCTTCGCATTGCCCCTTTTCCCCAATACCCCACCCTCACTCTGCCCCTTCCCCCAAATCCACACTCCAGCACTGCCCCTCCCCAATACACCCCTCCCCTGCACCCTTTCCCCAAGGACCCACCCCCGCCCTCACATTGCCCCTTCTCCAGAGTTCCTGCCCTTCAGCTTCCCTTTCCCCTCGAGAGCCTGACCATGCACTGCCCCTTCCCCCTGAGACCCCACCCTCACATTGCCCTGAGACCCTGCCCCTACACCACCCATTCACCCGGGACCCCGCCCTCACATTGCCCTGAGACCCTGCCCTGAGACCCTGCCCCTGCACCACCCATTCACCTGGAACCCCGCTCCCACATTGCCCCAAGCAGGGGCCGGCTTTAGCAATTTCGCCGCCCCAATCACAGTGGCACACCGCGGGGGGCCCTCTGCCGCTCGCCGGTCCTGTGGCTCTGGTGGACCTCCCGCAGGCATCCCTGCGGGGGGATCCAGTGGTCCCGCGGCTCCGGTGATCCTCCCGCAGGCATGCCTGCAGATGCTCCACCAGAGCCGTGGGACCAGCGGACCCTCCGCAGTCCACTGGAGCCGCCTGCCGCCCTCCTGGCAACTGGCCGAGCGCCCCCTGTGGCGTGCCGCCCCAAGCATGTGCTTGGCATGCTGTGGCCTGGAGCCGGCCATGGCCCCAAGTCCCTGCCCCTGCACCACCCCTTCCCCCTGAGACCCCCTCCCTACACCACCCATTCAGCCGGGACTCCGCCCTCTCATTACCCCGAGACCCCGCCCCTGCACCACCCATTCACCTGGAACCCTGCCCTCACATTGCCCCGAGACCCTGCCCCTACACCGCCCCTTCCCCCTGAGACCTCGCCCCTACACCACCCATTCGCCCGAGACCCTGTGCTCGAATTGCCCTGAACCCCTGCTCCTGCACCACCCCTTACCCCTGAGACCCTGCCCCTACACCACCCATTCACCCGGGACCCCGCCCTCACATGGCCCCGAGACCCTGCCCTTGCACTGCCCCTTCCCCCTGAGACTCCACCCTTACACCACCCATTCACCTGGGACCCCCCCTCACATTGCCCCGAGACCCTGCCCCCGCACCACCCATTCACCCAATACCCCGTGCTCGCATTGCCCTGAAACCCTGCTCCTGCACCACCCTTTCCCCCTGAGACCCCACCGCTACACCACCCATTCACCCGAGACCCTGTGCTCACATTCCTCCAAGGCCCCGCCCCTGCGCCGCCTGTTCCTTCTTATCCCTGCCCCCGCATCGTCCCTTCCCCCAAGGCCCTGCCCTTGCACCACCCCTACCCCCAGTCCCCGCCCCTTTCCCTGAGACCTCACCCCTGCATCGCCCCTTTCCCCCGAGACTCCGCCCCTGCACTGCCCCTTCCCCCAGAACCAGCCCCCGCCTGGCCCCTTGCCTCTAGTCCCTGCCCCTTCACCACCCATTCCCCTGAATCGCCATCCCTACATCACCCCTTTGCCCCGAGACCCCGCCCACACCCTTCCCCTTTGCCCTGAGATCCTCCCTTACACTGCCTCTTCCCTGAAGTCCCCAATGCCACACTGCCCATTCTCCCGATTCCCTACCCCCGCACCGCCCCTTCCCCCGAAATCCCGCCCCTGCACCACCCATTCACCTGAGACCCCACCCTTACACCACCCATTCACCTGGGACCCCGCCCTCACATTGCCCCGAGACCCTGCCCTCCCACTGCTCCTTCTCCTGGGACCCCGCCCCTGCACCACCCATTCACCTGAGACCCCGCACTCACATTGCCCCGAGACCCTGCCCTCCCACTGCTCCTTCTCCTGGGACCCCGCCCCTGCACCAACCATTCACCTGAGACCCCGCCCTCTCACTGCTCCTTCTCCTGGGACCCCACCCCTGCACCACCCATTCACCTGGGACCCCGCCCTCACATTGCCCCGAGACCCTGCCCTCCCACTGCTCCTTCTCCTGGGACCCCGCCCCTGCACCACCCATTCATCTGAGAGCCCGCCCTCACATTGCCCCGAGACCCTGCCCTCCCACTGCTCCTTCTCCTGGGACCCCGCCCCTGCACCACCCATTCACCTGAGACCCTGCCCTCACATTCCCCTGAGACCCTGCCCTCCCACTGCTCCTTCTCCTGGGACCCCGCCCCTGCACCACCCATTCACCTGAGACCCTGCCCTCACATTGCCCCAAGACCTCGTCCTCCCACTGCTCCTTGTCCCGAGACCCTGCCCCTGCACAGCCCCTTCCCCTGAGGCCCCCCCTTGCACTGCCCCTTGCACCGAGGACCCGCCCCCGCACCATCCAGTGACCCAGGAGCAGGCCAGTCCTGGGAGTGAGGAGGCAGAAACATGCTTTGCTCTGCCACAGACTTCCTGGGTGTCCTTGGGCACATCACTCAGCCTCTCTGGGCCTCAGTTCTCCTGTCAGGGCAATGAGGCTGGTAGCGCTTCCCACCTTCGCACAAGCCTGGGAGGAGAATTACCCTGTGAATTAGGAAGATGCTCGGATCCTGGAGTAACGGGGGAGGGGCTCCGGGGGAGCATACCTCCTGACCCTGGCTGGGTGCCCCTAGCCCCTTGTAGCAGGAGGCTGTGCAGGAGGGTCTCCTTGCAACCATGAGTGGGTGTCTGGTGGCTGCTGTCACCTCTGCCAGAGACCCCCTAGAAACTCACTAGCTTCCTCTGCATGCGGGGAGGAGCTCCCAGGGCCACCCGGGGGGGGGCAAGAGGGGCAATTTGCCCCAGTCCCCAGGCTCCACAGGGGCCCCCACAAGAGTTTTTCGGGGCCCCTGGAGCGGGGTCCTTCACTCGCTCGGGGGCCCCAGAAAACTCTTGCGGGGCCGGGCCCCAGAGCTTCTTCCGCTCCCAGTCTTTGCTGGCGGGGAAGTCCTTCCACTCCGGGGGGAAGGACCCCCCCGCCATCGCATTACCGCCGAAGCGGGACCTGCCGCCGAAGTGCAACCCGGTCTTCGGGGCCCTTCTGTTCAGGGACCCACCGCCGAAGTGCCCCGAAGACCTGCGGTGGGAGCCCCCCGCCACCGAATTACCACCGAAGAGCGGGCTGCACTTTGGCAGCGGGTCCCACTTCGGCAGTAATTCACCGGCGGGGGGCCCCCGCCGCGGATCTTCGGAGCACTTCAGCGGCGGGTTCCAGAATGGAAGGGCCCCCCACCACCGAACGGGGCTGGATCTAAACATTTCGCCACGCAGGGGGCCCCCTGCCACTTGCCAGTCCCACGGCTCCGGTGGACCTCCCATAGGCATGGCTGCGGAGGGTCCGCTGGTCCCGAGGCTCCGTTGGACCTCCCGCAGGCGTGCCTGTGGATGCTCCACCAGAGCCGCGGGACCAGCGGACCCTCCGCAGGCACGCCTGCGGGAGGTCCACCGGAGCCGCCTGCCGCCGATGGCCCCAGGCCCCCAGAATCCTCTGGGCGGCCCTGGGGGCTCCTACTTTCTGATTTGGGGGGGGAGATTCTGTGATGTTAGAGCCCGTGGGGGGAGCGGTTTGAATCACGAATCTGGAGTGGCAGGGCAACCCACTTCCCCAGTCAGATTCCACTAGGGGGCTGGGCTGGGACCTCTAGGGAGGGAGACCCGGGAAGAAACAGCCGCCACTATGGAACCCAGGAGTCCTGGCTCCCAGTCCCCCTGCTCTCACCTCTAGACCCACCTCTGCTCCCAGAGCCAGGGATAGAGCCCAACCCCCACCTGCTCTGACCATTAGACCCCACTCCCCTTTTAGGCTCACTGCCTCTTCTATCCACGCAGCCCACCTGTCCATCCCTTTGCTGCAAGTTTCTGGGGTGTCACCCCTGCTCTGCACTCCCTCAGTGCAACCCAAGGCCTTTCCTTCCCCCAACCACATTTCCTCTCCCCACTTGTGCTGGATCATCTGCTTGCCCGCCTGCCTCTTGCGGTGCGCTGTGCGGCATGACTGGGGATTGTGCAATGGCCCAGCACCAGGCAAGGCAGAACATAAACCACAGGCCCTGCCCTGCCCTGCCCCACCCCACCCCACCGGATCTGCCTTCCAGGTGCATCGGAGCCCAGCGCCCTGCACCTGTGCCCTCCTGCCCCACAAGAGGTGAGCTGCAGTCCCTACCGTGCTCTGCAGAGGGGAGGAGGGTCAAGCCAACCAGCCCATTTAGGATGGGGGAATCAACACTCTTTTTTCTGCACAGCCACTGACCATTAGCAGGATTCCTCCTTCTTCTCCCTCCTGTGCCTCAGTGTGACTAAATCTCTGCACCTAGACAGCCGGTCCATCCGCTGCACCTCAATCCCGCCATGCCTGAGCCTCCCTGCCAAAATCCTGCACCTGGTTCCATAGAATTAAGTATCACATCTCGCTGGGAACTCGACTTCTTGTGCCCAGAGAGTCTTGGCCCCCGTCAGTAGATGACCTGAGTCTGAGAAACACAGTGTCCATCTTCTCTAAAGAAGTACTTGGAGAGGCTTTTCTTGTGTGACCATGTGGCCTAATGGATAAGGCATCTGACTTGGGTCAGGTGATTGAGAGTCCGAGTCCCTTTGTGGTTGTACTTGAGCAGTTTTACTGTTGTGCTGAAAGTCCTGCTCCCTTCAGGGTTGGAACCTCGTCTTGGTCGCTCAGGCCAATGCTCTGGCTTCAGCTATAGCCCCGGGAAGGAGTTGGGTTTGGACATCACACAGGCTGGGGCATGAGACCCAGGTGCTTCCAGTCTAGCCTTTGCTGTTCCTGACTTGCCAAAGAAAGTGGGCAGCTGCCCGGGCTGGCGTGTAGAGCAGTTTCCCTCTTCCAAATGTGCGCCTGTCCCTGTACTTGAGGGGGCTTGGTAATTAGCACCTTGGGAGCCTGGGTGTTTCTCTGCTTCTCGCCAGCTGGGGAAAAGCCTCTTGGGGTAAAATCTCCTGCCCCACTGCAAAAGTGAGCACTGTGAGTGGGAACAGACAGAAGCCACACCGGGGGGCTGGCCCTGCTTTCCTACCTTCTTCTGATGTTGTCCACAGAGCATCAGCAGCCACCCCGCATGCTGGTCTGTGGGTGGCCTTCAGTGGGTGTTTGGCATGGCAGGGAGCAGGCTGGCTAGGGGTCTTTGTCGCTGTCTGCTGGCCACACATAGGCATGGTCCTCCCCTCTCCTGAACAGCCAGAGTTAGTCTGTGCTTGAAAGCAGGGACACACGAGACTCAAGACAAGAGGGTGAGAAAGACTGCGAAAGGACCTATGAAGACAGCACACACTACAGGGACACTGCCTGGTTAAGGGATGTGGAGACACCAAATTGCCCCATTTTTCCTGGTGCCCTACGCAGCTGCGTACTGCTTCAGCGGCCAGCCCGATGCCCCGGCTGTCTGAGCCAGCCAGGAAAGCTGCCCCTGCTCCGCCTCTTCCACAAAGCCGCCACCCCTGCTCTGCCCCCATGCCTCCTCTTCCCACCCCTGCTCCACTCCTGCTCCACTCCATTCCCCCCCCACACTCCACCCCTTCCCCTGAGCTACATCCCCGTGGACTGCAGGAGGGATCAGTCTCATCCTGCACTCGCCGGGCGCCAGTAAGTGGAACGACCTGGCCCCAGCCTGCTCTGCTCCACCAGCTCCCAGTTGCGGCGCTGGTGAGTGCTGGGGGGCGTTTCCCCCCACCGCCCAAGTTCCAAGGCTGGGAGCAGAGTGCAGTAGGCTGGGGCCGGATCACTCCACTTCCTGCCACCCCGTGAGTGTGGGGTCTGGCCTGCCCTGCAATTACCGGGCAGCAGGAAGTGGAGTGACCTGGCCCCAGCCTGCTCCGCTCTGCCAGCTCGGGCTGGGGGACGGGGTGCTGTGTAGGGTACCAAAATGTCTAGGGACAAACCTGAATAGATCATTTTTCCACAGGGACTGATGGCTGTTAGAATAGAGATATTCAGGCTGCTTGTACAGGCCTAGACTTTAAGAACTTAGGTGTATTTTTATCACTCAGCTAGTGACAGGGGTATAAAACAAAGAACCAAAATCCCAGTCTGCCTGTATCTGGGCCTTCTCTCCCTAGGAGAGTCTGAGCCCTTGTTCGTAGGTGTCATAAACAGATAGTTAAGGGTTAATGTCTCTTTTACCTGTAAAGGGTTAAGAAGCTCCATAAAGCTGGCTGACACCTGACCAGAGGACCAATAGGGGGACAAGATACTTTCAAATCTTGGTGGAAGGAAGTCTTTGTGCTCTTTGTTTTGGGAGTTGTTCGCTCTTGGGACTAAGAGGGACCAGATATCCATCCAGGCTATCCAAATCTTTCTGAATCAGTCTCTCATGTTTCAAACTTGTAAGTAATTAGCCAGGCAAGGCGTGTTAGTCTTATTTTTGTTTTCTCAACTTGTATATGATCCTTGTTTGCTGAGAGAATTTTACCTCTGCTTGCTGTAACTTTGAACCTAAGGCTAGAGGGGTTTCCTCTGGGCTATATAAATCTGAGTACCCTGTAAAGTATTTTCCATCCTGATTTTACAGAGATGATTTTTATCTTTCTTTCTTTAATTATAGTTTTTTCTTTTAAGAACCTTATTGATTTTTCCTTGTTTTAAGATCCAAGGGGATTGGGTCTGGACTCACCAGGGATTGGTGGGGGGAAAGGAGGGAGGATGGCTAATTTCTCCTTGTTTTAAGATCCAAGGGGTTTGGATCTGTGTTCACCAGGGAATTGGTGAAGCCTCTAAAGGCTGCCCAGGGAGGGGAATGTTTTGGGGGGGACAGAAAGTGTTCCAGACACTAACTTATGGATGGTGGCAGTGTTACCAGATCTAAGCTAGTAATTAAGCTTAGAGGGTCCATGCAGGTCCCCCACATCTGTACCCTAAAGTTCAGAGTGGGGAAAAAACCTTGATAGTAGGCTAAGGCCTTTGGCTAAGCAGCAGGGGCAGCCATACGCTGGGAAGTGAACAGTCACATCCTCACCTCCCAAACCTGTCACACTGAACTAAGGTGGGGTTGGGCTGCTAGGAAGACGATCCTGTCCCAATAGTGCCCATCATCACCAGATAAAGAAACAGATCTTAAGGGAGCATCCGGTCTGGCAAGATATCCCTTCTCAATGGTTGTGGTTGTGAAACTGTCATTTCTGTAGGGTTTATCTTTATGGCCTCCGCTTTTCTGTTGTCAATCTGTCTGGTCCTCTAATTTTTTCTGTCTGCAGCAGAATTATTTTTGCTGGGTGTAAGTTAATTAGGGGAGTGGGATGTAATTGGTTAGAGAATTCTGTTACAATAGGTTAGAACTGGTAATTACATTTCAGTAAAATGATTGGTTAAGGTCTCGCTGAATCTGTTACTGTATAAACTGGGGTCAAACAGGCAGTGGGCAGGAAAATTGGCATCATGCTTGCTAACGGGGGGATGGGAATAGGGAACGGGGAACAGGGACACAGGCAAGGCTCTGTGGTGTCGGAGCTGGGAAGGGGGACATGAGGTAAACACTCTGCAGTGTCAGAGCTCATAGACTCATAGACTTTAAGATCAGAAGGGACCATTATGATCGTCTAGTCCGACTTCCTGCACAACACAGGCCACAGTCTCTCACCCACCCACTCCTGTAACAAACCCCTGACCTATGTCTGAGCTATTGAAGTCCTCAACTCATTGTTTAAAGACTTCAAGGTGCAGAGAATCCTCCAGCAAGTGACCTGTGCCCCATGCTGCAGAGAAAAGTGAAACCCCCCCATGGTCTCGGCCAATCTACCCTGGAGGAAAATTCCTTCCTGACCTCAAATATGGTGATCAGCTAAACCCTGAACATGTGGGTACGACTCACCAGCCAGACACCCAGGAAAGAATTGTCTGTAGGGATGTGGGGTAAACGCTCTGTGGTGTCAGACCTGGGAAGGGAACACAGGGGAACAGACTCTGTCGGTGTATAGAGATAAGCCTGACTGGTGTGAAGGGCTTTGAAATTTGATTGCTTGGAAACTAACCCCAGTAAACATCCCTTTGTCTGCGCTTCCAACTTCTGGTCTTTTGCTGCTTGCTGTCTGTGTGACAAGAGCCAGGGAAGTGGGCAGGGGAAGGGAAAGCCCTCTAACAATGGCTCCTTGCTCCTCTCCCTCCAGGGTCTGCTTGAGGGATCCTGGCACAGGGGCTGGTGGGGGAGAAAGGATTGTAGATTCTGACCTGCACTCTGGAGAGGAGGTAATAAGTGAAGGGGCATTTTTGATTCCTACCCTGCTTCAGTGTCCCCAGGGCTGGAATTCTACATTCCATGGGGCCAAATGAGGAGGTGAAGCCATTTGGTTAATGAAAACCAGTGCTCTAGGTGAGGCTTGAACGCACAACCTCAGCATAGCTCCTCTCAACATTGCCCTATAAGTACTGCGTGCTAACCAATTGCACCACTGGAGCACCTGCTAATTATGATGCTCTGAGACGCCTAGGCTGATAAAGGCGAGGAGTGACCCCCAAAACATTCTCAGTGGGGTTAAGAGCTGGTATCAACAAGCATTGCACTTGGTGGTGATGCCGGCACAGGGTGCCCGAGGCAAGCAGCAGCGGGGTTCGTTGCCCAGAGTGCGTAGCGCCAATAAACACACCAGGGTGGAGAAGCAAACAACCAAGTTTATTTGAGCTCAAATAAGGTGCCAGGGAGAAATAACAATCTCAAATCCTGCACACTAAAACAAGCAGTTTCTTCCTTTTATATCCCAGTTGTTTACTACAAAACTTTTTCTTGCTGACTAGCTGATCTCTCACTCCCCCTCCTTTCCCATCCAGCTGCAGTGTCTTTTCTCATTCAATCTTTTGTCTTCCCCCTTCCTCCCCCCTCTCCGCTGCTGAGACATGTGTACAGTATTCAAAACGACCTTGAGCTCACTTCAGCGGGTTACAGCAGAAAACTGGCTGTTACAAGCAAAAACTAACTGCTAACACTACATTTTTGCAGCTATTAGTACATTAGGTTACACTAGGTTACATAAAGTGTTTAACATGGAGGAACAATGGTTCATTGAGGCCTGAGCAGGAGGGCTTCATCGGCACTCGTGATCATCTACTCTCCCGAGCTACCGAGATTTATGCCTAGTGACACCAACAATTCCCTCCTTTGAGAATACTCAACAAACCTTTGGCTGAGTGTTCTCACATTCAAAGGATAACATGCGATTAAGCTCTAGGGAGCTGGAGTGCTTTACAGCAAGCAAGCAAGAGAAGAGTAACGATACACAACACCACACCAGTGAGCAGGAGGCGAACAATGCCTCCCCCCTAGTTTCTCCAGGTTGAGTAACCAGCCCCAGAGGGAATCAGAAATAGTGGGTTCCCTTTCCTGGGCTTTCCACTGTTCAAAAGCCTGTTCGACTGACAGGATGTGCTTGTTAATATCCTGTGTGTTTTCTGGGGCATAAGTACAGCATTCATCCCCTATAAGGGCGCGCACACCGCCCTGTGAAGCCACACTTCCACCCAGAAAGTGTCCAAGTATGTCTCCATAATCACAGATCAGATGGTATTCCTGATGCATCTGTAAGGGCAGTGAGCTAAGTCTGGTACTCAGGATCACTCCGAATGGCCATCAGCTGGTCATCCAGGAAATCCTGAATTCCTACACATACTAGATCCCACTGCAATGCCTTCCCAGCCTCAGTGATATTCAATACCATCTTTCCTTGGTGTAGTACGATAATACACCTGTTATTTAACTATTCTCAGGTACTGTCAAAAGGCATTAACATTAATAGCAGAGGAGGGGGTTACATTATTAGTCACTGGAATGATTTCAATACGGGTAAAATTTCTAGTGGCAGAACAAACTCTTCGGGTACTTGTTATTTAAAATCCAATTAGAGAGAGCAATACATGCTGAAGGATTTATCCAGAACACAGGGCACAGCCTGTAGAATAAACCCCAAAACCCAATCAATACCACATTCCCAAGCATGGGTCCCACAAATGTCCTCCCGCCAGAGTATAATTCTTTGTTTCTTCACCGGGGTCAGTTCTTAATGTCCTTTCTAGTCAGGAATTCCTGGACTTTGGCAATTTCAGTGGAACGAGTGTTTCTTTTTCTTTCCCAAAAACAGTCGTGGTGCAGCATCCTACAGGGGAGAGGTTACCAGCACATCACCCTGTAATGGTTTTGCTTTTTCTGGAAAAATTCAAAGGCACAATAAATCTGTCAGTGAACAAGGGAGAGGTTACTAGCACTTCACATTGTACTTTTTCTCTGCTGTCCAGAAGGCACAGTGGAGCTACAAGGTGAAATAGGCTAATCTTCAGTAGGAGAATTCTCCCAATGTGGAGGGGTCTTTTTGCAGTGAGAATCATGGGTACATGCAGTCAGTCTTCGGCACTTCACAGTGGTGTTGGTAGTCAGCAGGACTTAATAAGGGCCTTTCCAGCATGGAGCCAAGGCAGTCTTTCGATGGTGGACCTTTACATCAATCCAGTTTCCTGATTCCAAGGAGTGGCAGGGCTGCTAGGGTCTTTGGGTAGCGCTTCTTTACCTGTGAGAAAAGAAACCTAACACATTTCATTAGTCCCTGGCAGTGTTTTGCAAACCTTATAGCTGCATGGGCAAATTCAAGCTCTCGTTTTCCTGGTTGTTAGCCAAGTCTTAACTGTGAGCAGTGTCCTTGAATGGAGTCAGTGTCTTATCTATAGCCTGAGCTTGCTAGCTAATTCTTTTTTTCCAGTTAACTCCTTCTGTTCTTTGTCCTTTTCCCTTTTTTGGCTTCTTTTAACCTACAAAGGAAACTTCCACTTTTCACTTATACACCTTTTTCCAACAATGAACACATAAACATTGCCATTATACAGTACAATAGTCTTATTATTTAATGAATGTATGCCACATATACCTTTCCACTAAAATAACCTTATTACAGAGCTTTGGAGCAACAAGCCAGGACAAGCACACCCACTTTGAGGAGTTCACTTAATACAACCTCTAGTCCAATAGCTTCCCACCTTCCCCAGCCCTCTGGCTAGAAATCTGAGGTAGCCAGAAGGATCCCATGTACAATATGGGGAGTGAGTTAACTTTTCATGTCCTTGCTTTCAAAGACTGTTGGTATGCAAATTTTAATAACAATTTTTAATTCAAAGATTTGGCCAATGAAGATTCCTTTTCTTACTTAAGGAAATGTATTAGACTTTACTATATCACATTCTCCTGATTCCAAACCAGACCATCCCATAAAAACACCAAACACAACAACTCCAGCCACGAGACAAACACCACAAGACAGAACACAAAACACAAAACACAATTCCCACTGTGCCAGTAAATGCATGGTACGTTGAGTGCTGTTCAGCTGGCATCAGTTTTCTCTGATTATCTGAAAGACAAAAAAAACAGAGGTCTACCCCTTCTGGGCAGACAATCATCACTTAAAATATACAAATACCCTTGTTGACTTCAGGCAAAACAGAGGAATTACCCCATTTTTTTTTTTTGGTATGTGTTTCATAGGCAGCCCAGGTTTCAGTGGCTCCTACCTTATCAGTTAGATAATTTGCATTAATACAGATGCTTTCCGGCTTGCTTTTTACTTTTAACTCCTGCTTTCAAACACTGAAAGAAAACATCACCACTTATAGTGCCCTTAGAGCCTAATAAAATTTCAATTACATAGCACTGTCTACATTCTTCAGCTAATTCAACTAAATTGTTCATAGCCAAATGATTGCAATCCAATAATTTCTTTGTCCTGAATTATTTACAAACATTTCAAAGAAACCAAGAACTTTCCTCTTTAGCATTTTTACAAAGTTCAACTACTGTTCCCTCCAGCAACTACAGAGTTAACTTCTCATTCTCCCTTAAATCACTTGCTTGTCTCCCAACAGCCACTTTTATCAATTCAAATCACCATTCCAAGTAAGTCCTGGGTATTTGAAATCCCCATGCTTACACTTACTGACTCCTTCCTTCCACTACACCCTCAAAGTATTTCAACCTGTTTTTAATCTCTCTGTCTGTTGCCTGCCCGCCTGGGCCCGATCCTGCTTTTCTCGCTGAACTGTCCCTTCCATGAGCACCAACTTTTTCCACTACCAGTTTAGCTAGGATGGTGGGTTTCTCAACTAGCCCCCACCCCTCCTGGTCTCTTCCCTTAAACATTCTTACTCACAAGACTACCCGAGTCCTCCCTCATGAGGCTTGCCACCTGGATTAAAACACATGGCCCATTGGGCAAAGGCGATTTATTTAATATAATCCAAACCCCTTTAGAGGATTTACCCAGAGACCCATCCATCTGTCTGCTGACACTTAAACAGAAAAAAGAATTACACAGAGAGCAGAGGGAATTACAGTTTAAGCCAGGCTTTCCCACTTCTATACACTGACCGCTACAGGGGATGTGACAGAAGGATCTCAGTTCGAACTCAGATCTTCCTCACATGCATGGCTTCCACTCCGAAGAATTACAAACGAGAGGTTCACCAATGCCCACACTCCGAACTCCCAAATGAACAGAGCAGAAAAACAACAGTAACCGGTTAAACAGAACAGAACCAGAACCAGATAGCGTTTCCTTACTCTATTAGGGCTCACTTTTAATCATGATTTTCTCAACATATAACACCAACAGTACCAAGCAAAGCAAACATAAAATAACAAGGGTAAAACAAATAGATGGTGTAAATTCTGCAGGGCTCCTCCCTTCTTAATTGCTCACCAAACTGTGACAAATTTCTGTTACCAATCTATCCCTTGTGTCAGGTGATCAGGCTGACACTACAGGATCATTGGGAGAAGATAAAGAAAACACACCATATAACTGAATTTTAAAGCTTCGTTAGTCAGGAAAAACATTAATGCCCTAAGCCCTAAGCCCCTTTCATACTCACACATGTATGTCCAGACTGACCACTTCTGTGTATAATGTTCAGAGAAGGGGGAGAAGTGGACGGGAGATTATCCTGTATACATCTTGTCCAGAATTCCAACATGTTTCCACTCTTGGGAGGGCAGTTCTCTTACATCCTGGAATCTACTGCGGCATCTCTTTCAGAGATTCCAGTCCAGGTCAGCTGCCTGTGGCTTCTTGGGTGTCACCAAGCCACACCGGCTCCGGGGTCACAAAGGCACACTGTTGGATCTCACTGGACAGTTAAGCTTTGCAAATGTAATCTCAGTTCTGTAACTTGTATTGCCTTTGGTTCGCCTCTGTCAATTTTCCTTTTTCCACAGCCAGCTGGGGCCGAAAGCAGTTTTTGTTTGTACTTAGCATAGTCTGCCTTGATTCTTGACCTTGAACGCAGAGCAACTTTCTTTTTATCCCTGGGCCAAGCTCAATTTCAAGTTAACCTGTTCCTTTCCTCAGTAGACAAATTTGCTCACGCTGTGTCAGGGCTTTTTGGTAATTAAACGCTCCTCTTAGATGTATGATCTTATCTGGATTGAAGTACCTTCTAGTGGGCATTGTTTAGATGTAAATATTCCAATTCTCTAAATATCTGCAGGTTGTTGAATAATAATGTACGTACATGTAATATGCGGCGGTACCATTAGAGGGTGAGGTGGAATGTTTAGACTGTCCCCCCACTCATTTTCCACTTACACACACAGGGAGGGTGCCCTGTCTGCGCTAGCGGTTCATAAACAAAGGATTTTTCCCTACAGGGTACTCACACAGGAGAGGCTAACGAGGATGGCCACGACCCTCGTACACCTCCCTTCAGCAAAAAGCGTCGGCTAGTGTGACGTTATTGATATAAACTGGGACCATATAGAACATGGGTTGCAACCAAGGACCTGTAGTGGCACCAAATCCTAGGTAAAGGGGGTCATATAAGGTTTCTAAGACCAGGTTATGGATTACTGGTTATGATTATATTGTCTGTATGTCTGTATCATTTTGGTAGTTGAAGTTATGAATATTGGCTGTATGCTGTCTGTATTTCAAATTTGTGTTGTGTTACTGGGAAAGATCCCAGACAAGTTGGTGTCAGCTCTGTTTAGCCTGCTTGATGGCCCATTAAGGACCATCACCTACACAATTGTCCCATCGAGAGAAGGCAGTTACGCCCTGTGACTCAGCAGGATGTGCAGAAACTGGCCCATGTGACTGCAAACTCCATTTTGCTGTAACTTTCCACAGCAGGAACAAAGGAGTTCTTATACCTGGAAAAGCCTATATAGGGCGGAGGCCTCATCTCCATTTGGTCTTCAGTCCTGCTTCTTACCTCTGGAGGGACTTTGCTACAAGCTGTAGCTCTGCACAAAGGACTGAATGACCCATCGCAGCTGGGGATGTTCTCCAGAGACTTGATTTGAACCTGCAGTTTACGCCATCACTACTACAAGCCTGAACTAAGAACTTTGCCATTACTGTATGTAATTGATTCCATTTAACCAATTCTAGCTCTCATCTCTATCTTTTTCCCTTTATGAATAAACCTTTAGATTTTAGATTCTAAAGGATTGGCAACAGCGTGATTTGTGGGTAAGATCTGATGTGTATATTGACCTGGGTCTGGGGCTTGGTCCTTTGGGATCGAGAGAACCTTTTTCTTTTACTGGGGTATTGCTTTTCATAACCATTCATCCCCGGGACGGTTGGCACTGGTGGTGATACTGGGAGACTGGAATGTCTAAGGAAATTGCTTGTGTGACTTGTGCTTAGCCAGTGGGGTGAAACCGAAGTCATTTTTGTCTGGCTGGTTTGGTTTGCCTTAGAGGTGGAAAAACCCCAGGCTAGGGCTGTAACTGCCCTGTTTGAGCAAATGGTCCTGAATTGGCACTCTCAGTTGGGTCCCGCCAAAACCACATTGTCACAGCTATTCTCTGGGAGACGGTGCCGCTTACTCTGATTGCATCCAGTGAGACGATCAGACTGTCAATAGCCCACACGGAAAGGAAAAGGGAAGGGAAGATGGGTACACACACTCCTAGGCCCAGGTAGCTTCCTCACCGGACGATGCCAGGCCGAGCCAGCCCACCATGGGTCGGACCTCCTAACGATCCACTAGTTACCGGGCTTGCGTTAGAGCAGTCCTGGTCACCAGCTTCTGCTTCACAGGGTGCTCTGGGCGTCTGCTGGTAACAGTCACTCACACTGGCCCCCAGTACCACTCTGCATCTGATCCTGCTTTGCCTTTTTTTCAGTTTATGCTTAGTCATCGGATCCGAACCAAACACCTTCCAATTCACTAGAATGCATTCTAATGGTGTACACCGTACCTGGCACCCCGTACCGTTCCCTTGACCCATTATATGACGCTCTATTGTCTAATGGGAATTACAATGACTGGGCGTCCCCAGCCTCGGGGAAAAGTCCACACTACTGGACTGTTCCTACCTTATCCAAGGGACCGGTTCCTCACTGTCGCCCACAGACAAAGCCCAGACCACTGGACTATTCTTACCTTATCCAAGGGACCGGTTCCTCACTGTCACCCACAACTGCTTCTCCACTACTCAAGCGCGTTGCACTGTTGTGCCCTTTGGGGTCAGTCGAACTGCATTTCCGACAAGCCCCCGGTGAAGTCACCAGTGTGCACTGGGCGTCGGTCATCACCGCGATCCGTTGATCACCAGAAGGGATCCGGGCAAGGCAAATTTTAGCCTCGAGTCCACCCAGGGACGCCATGAACTGTGCCAGCACAGATAGTGCCCGGGGCCAAGCAGCAGCAGTTCGTGGCCCTGTGTGCTCGGCTCGAATAAATACACACCAGGGTGGAGAAGCAAAACACAAGTTTATTTGAGCTCAAATTAGGTGCAAGGGAGAATACAATCTCAAATCCTGCACACACACACAAGCGGCTTTTCCCTTTTTAAATTTTTTTTCCTTTTCCCCCCCTCCTTTACCTGTAGCAATTACGTAAGCACAGGTGCATTAAGTAATCTTGGCCGCAGCAGCTCATTAGTAAGTTTTCCTTCTGAAAGTTATCTTGTCATTCAACACGGAGGCCTTATCACTACTGCTTAGACCGGTTTGACCTGTGCTGCAACTGATAGCTTTCTAAGTCGAATGGAGTTCAACATGGAGGGGCTTTGGTTTGCTTTGGCCTAGAACAGGAGGGCTTCATCGACACTCATGGCCTTCCACCCACCCGAGTTACCTAGGGTTATGCCTAGTGACACCAACACTACGTAGCTCTGAGAGGGAACTGGGGAGCGGCCTTTCCTGCTGGGGAGGGGAGCTGGCTTCCTTCCCCACCTCTGTGAGGGAAATGGGGAGCAGCCATTCCTGTGGAGGTGAAGTGTTGCCTTCCCTCCCCAGCTCTGCAAGGGGACTGGGGAGCGGCCATTCCTGCAGGGGAGGGGTGCTGGGTTCCCTCCACAGTCCTGCCAGGGAACTGGGAAAAGGCTGTTCCCGCGGGGGTGGGGCGCTGCATACACTCCCCAGCTCTGCCAGGGGACAGGGTAGCGGCCATTCCTGAGGGAGCAGGGCATTTCCTTCCCTCCCAAGCTCTGCGAGGGGACTGGGGAGTGGCCGTTCCAGCGGGGGCGAGGCGCTGCCTTCCCTCTCCAGCTCTGCAAGGGGAATGGGGAGAGGTCGTTCGTGCGAGGGTGGGGCGCTGCCTTCCCTCCCCGACTCTGCCAGGGGACTGGGGCGCAGACGTTCCTGCAGGGGCGGGGCATTGGGTTCCCCTCCCAGCTCTGTGGGGGGACTGGGCAGCTCTCGTTCCTGCGGGGGTGGTGTGCTGGGTTTCCTTCACAGCTCTGCGATGGGAATGGAGAGTGGCCGTTCCTGTGAGGCAGGGCACTGCTTTCCCTCCCAGCTCTGCGTGGGGAGTGGGGAGCGGCCGTTCCTGCGGGGGCAGGGCGCTGGGTTCCCTCGCCAGCTCTGGCAGGGGCCTGAGGAGCGGCCGTTCCTGCCGGGTCTTAGCGCTGCCTGCCCTCCCCACCTCTGCTAGGGAAATGTGTGTCCGCTATTCCAGCAGGGGCGGGGCGGGGTGCTGCTTTCCCTCCCCACCTATGCAAGGGGACTGGGGAGCGGCTGTTCCTGCGGGGGCGGGGCGCTGTGGTGTCTCCCCAATTCTGTGAGGGGGACTGTGGGTTTGCCATTCCAGCAGGGGCGGGGTGCTGCTTTCCCTCCCCAGCTCTTCGAGGGGACTGGGCAGCGGCTGTTCCTACAAGGGCGCGTCACTGCGTTCCCTCCCAAGCTCTTCGAGAGGGCTGGGGACTGGCCGGTCCTGCGAGAGCGGGGAGCTGGATTTCGTCCCTAGCTCTGCGAGTGTCTGGGGAGCGGCCGTTCCTGCGAGGGCGAGTCGCTCGGTTCCCTTCCCAGCTCTGCCACGGGACTGGAGAGCGGCCGTTCCTGTGGGGACATAGCGCTGCCTTCCCTCCCCACCTCTGCGAGGGGACTGTGAGGCCGCTATTCCAGCAGGGGCGGGGCGCTGCTTTCCCTCCCCAGCTCTGCAAGGGGATTCGGGAGCAGCTGTTTCTGCGGGGGCGGGGCACTGGGTTCACTCTCCGACTCTGAGAAGGGACTAGGGAGCGGCCACTCGGTTCCCTCCCAGCTCTGCGAGGGGAGTGGGAAGGGGCCGTTCCTGTGGGGGCGGGGCGCTGCTTTCCCTCCCCAGCTCTGTAAGGGGCCTGGGGAGCAGCCATTCTAGCGGGGGTGGAGCGCAGCTTTCCCTCACCAACTCTGTGAGGGGACTGTGGGACCGCCCTTCCAGCGGAGGTGGGGCGCTGCTTTTCCTCCACAGCTCTGCGACGAAACTGGGGAGCGGCCGTTCCTGCGACAGTGGGGCGCTGCCTTCCCTCCCCAGGTCTGCCAGGGGAGTGGGGAGCAGCCGTTCCTGCGGGGGCGGGGGGCTGGTTTCCCTCCCCAGGTCTGCGAGGGGACTGGGCAGTTGTCGTTCCTCCGGGGGTGGGGCGCTGTGTTCCCTCCCCAGCTCTGCGAAAGGACTGGGGAGCGGCTGTTCTTGCGAAGGTTTGGCGCTGGGTTCTCTCCACAGCTCTATGAGGGAACTGATTAGCGGCCGTTCCTGTGGGGGCGGGGCGCTGGGTTCCCATCCCAGCTCTGCAAGGGGAATGGGGAGCGGCCATTCCTGTGGGGTCGGGGCACTGCCCTCCCTCCCCAGCTCTGCGAGGGGACTGGGATGCGGCCGTTCCTACATGGGTGGGGTGCAGTGTTCTCTCCCCAGCTCTGCCAAGGGACAGGGGGGTGGCCGTTCTTGCGGGGGTGGGGCGCTGAATTCCTTTCCCAGCTCTGCCAGGGGACTGGGGAGTGGCGGGTCCAGCGGGGGCAGGGCACTGGCTTCCCTCCCCAGCTCTGGGAGGGGCCTGGGGAGTTGCGGTTGCAGTGGGGGCAGGGCACTGGTTTCCCTACAAAGCTCTGGGAAGGGGGCAGGGAGTGGCGGTTCTAGCGGGGGTAGGGCGCTGCCTTCCTTCCCCAGTTCTGAGAGGGGCTTAGGGAGTGGCGTTTCTAGCGGGGGAGGGGCCTGGGGAATGGCGGTTCAAGAGGGGGCAGGGCGCTGGCTTCCCTCCTAAGCTCTGGGATGGATCTGGGGAGTGGCCATTCACGCGGGGGAAGGGCCCTGTGTTCCTTCCCCAGCTCTGGGAGGGGCCTAGGGAGTGGCGGTTCTAGCAGGGGAGGGGCCTGGGGAGTGACGGTTTGAACGGGGGCAGGGCGCTGGCTTCCATCCCCGGCACTAGCATGGCCCTGGGGAGTGGAGACTCCAGCGGGGGCAGGGCTGTGACGTTATGAGTGTACTATAATATCTCATTGAAAGGTGACAGGGCCAGAAAGAGTTAATTAACTCACCTCACCGACTGACCTGACCCATGGGTGAACATTACGGACTGGTTAGGAAGATCTGTAAATGAATAGAGCTTTGAAATGCAAGTCTGCATTGTCAGAGGTAGAAGGGGAGATGTTTGCTCAGGTCTTGTGATCTAAGCAAACAAGTCTTGTCTACTGCTGTAGTTTTAATTCAAAGATCAAAAAAGGAATATTAGCATTTATGATGATACCAAGTGAAATAGTATTATTGTCTATGTGTCTCTTTGAAGGTTTTGGTAACCTGTATCTGAACTGTTTAATGGATAAATGACTCTGTGCTAATTGGCAGGATGTTTGGAAGAAGGAGTTAAGCCTATTGATTTCTCAGGCCGAAAGGCTGCTGGAAATGTTTAAGAAGCCTGGGACACAATCCTTCATCATCTCAGATCTGCTTTGGGTTTCAACATGGGGAAACCTTAAACCATAAGGATTGAGATCCCCAGTCATTGACTGGAGCCACCCTGAATATGGAAATTGGGCTATAACCTGTAGACAATTTCTAAAACGACTCTTGGCAACTACAAGCTCACCTCTGCTATGTATCTGCACCTCAAGAATTGAAATCAAGTCTCTCTGTATAGTGATATTTTAACCAACACTCTCCCTTGATTTTTTAAATAAATTTTAGCTTAGTTAATAAGAATTGGCTATAGCGTGTATTTTGGGTAAGATCAAAGTTATAATTGAACCTGGGTATGTGTCTGATCCTTTGGGATTGGAAGAACCTTTTCTTTTATATGATGAAGTAAGATTTTCAGGAATCATCATCATATCAGACCGGTGTCTGGACGGAGGCTTGAGGCTGGGCACTTTAAGGGAACTGTGTTGTTTGGACTTCTAAGTGACAAGTGAGGTACTATAGAAGCTGTTTTGTGCTGGCTTGGTTAATCTAAGTATTGAAATAACCACCAGCGTTTGGGGTTTGTCTGCCCTGTTTTGTTTGCAGTTCACCCTGATTGAGTGACCTCAGCTGGCTCCCATGGGCAGCACCGTCACATGGCCACTCCCCAGTCCCCTTGCAGAGCTGGGGAGGGAACTCAGCGCCCTGCCTCTGCTGAAACGGCCACTCCTCAGTCCCCTCGCAGACCCGGGGAGGGAAGGCAGCGCCCTGCCCCCGCAGGAACGGCTGCTCCCCAGTCCCCGCGTAGAGCGGGGGAGAGAACCTAGTGCCCCGCACCCGCTGGAACGGCCGTTCCCCAGTCCCCTCCGAGAGGTGGAGAGGGAAGGCAGTGCCCCGCCCCCGCAGGATTGTCCGCTCCTCAATCCTCTCGCAGAAGTGGGGAGGGAACCCAGCTCCCCGCCCCTGCTGGAAAGGTTGCTCTCCAGTCCCCTTCCAGAGCTGGGGATGGAAGGCAGCACCCCTCCCTCGCAGGAATGGCTGCTGCCCAGTCCCCTCGCAGAGCTGAGGAGGGGTGGAAGCTCCGCACGCCCGCAGGAACGACCGATCCCCAGTAGCCTCGCAGAGCCGGGGAGGGAAGGCAGTGCCCTGCCCCCGCAGGAATGGACACTGCCTAATCCCATCGCAGAGCTGGAGAGGGAGCCCAGCGCCCCGTCCCCACAGGAAACGTCACTCCCCAGTCCCCTTGCAGAGCCGGGGAGGAAAAGCAGTGCCCTGCTCCTGCAGTAACGGCAGCGTCCCAATCCCCTCGCAGACCTGAGGAGGGAACCCAGCGCCCCGCCCCCGCTGGAAAAGTCACTCCAGTCCCCTCGCAGAGCTGGGAAGGGAACCCAACGACCCACCCTCGCAGGAACTGCCGCTCCCCAGTTCCCTTGCAGAGCTGGGGAGGGAAGACAGCGCTCTGCCCCCGAAGGAACGACAGCTGCCCAGTCCCACTCAGAGAGCTGGGAGGGGAATCCAGCTCCCTGCACCGCAGGAACGGCCGCTCCCCATTCCCCTCGCAGAGCTGGAGCTGTAAAACAGCGCCCTGCCCCTGCAGGAACGGCCGCTCCCCAGTCCCCTCCCAGAGCTGTGGAGGGAAACCAGCGCCCCGCCCCCGCTGGACAGAAGTGCCCCAGTCCCCTCGCAGAGCTGGGGAGAGAACCCAGCGCCCCACCCCCTCAGGAAAAACAACGTCCAAGTCCCCTTGCAGAGCTGGAAGGGGAACTCAGCGCCCTGCCTCCACAGGAACGACAGCTCCGCAGCCCCCTTGCAGAGATGGGGAAGGAAGGCAGCGTCCTGCCCCCGCAGGAACGGCTGCTCCCCAGTACGCTTGCAGACCTCGGGAGGGAACCCAGCACCCCTCCACAGCAGGAACGTTCGCTCCAAGTCCCCTTGCAGAGCCGGAGAGGGAAGGCAGCGCCTCGGAACCGCATGAACGTCTGTTCCCAGTCCCCTCCGAGAGCTGGGGAGGGAACCCAGCGCCCTGCCCTGCTGAAACAGAGGCTCCAAAGTATCCTGCTAGAGCTGCGGAGGGAGCCGAGCCCCCTGCCCCCACTGGAACGGCCGCTCCCCAGTCCCATCACAGAGCTGGGATGGGAACCCAGCACCCCTCCCCCGGAGGAACAGCCGCTCCCCAATCCCCTGGCAGATCTGGGGAGAGACGGCCGCTCCCCATCCCCGCAGGAATTGTCACTCCCCAGTCCCCTCGCGGAGCGGGGGATGGAACCCAGTGCCCTGCCCCTGCAGGAATGGCTGCTCCCCAGTCCCCTGGCAGAGCTGGGGAGAAAAAGCATCGCCTCGCCCCCGCAGGAACGGCCGCAACCCAGTCCCCTCTCAGAGCTTGGGAGGGAACCCAGCGCCTCGCCTCCGCTGGAACGTCCACTCCCCAGTCCCCTTGCAGAGCAGGAGAGGGAAGGCAGCACCCCACCCCCGCAGGAACGGTCACTCCCCAGTCCCATTAGAGAGCTGGGGAGGGAACCCAGTGCCCCGATCCCGCAGTGAAGGCCGCTATCCAGTCCCCTCACAGAGCCGGGGAGGGAAGACAGTGTCCCACACCCACAGGAAGGTCTGCTGCCCACTACCCCCGCAGAGCAGGGGAGGGAAGGCAGCGCCCTGCCCCCGCAGGAACGGACACTGTTTAGTCCCCTCGCAGAGCTGGAGAGGGAGCCCAGCATCCCGTCCCCACAGGAATAGTTGCTCCCCAGTCCCCTTGCAGAGCTGGGGAGGGAAGGCAGTGCTTTGTCTCCACAGAAACATCTGCACCCCAGGCCCCTCGCAGAGCTGGAGAGCGGAGCAGCACCCCACCCCTGCAGGGATGGCCACTCCCTAGTTCCCTCGGAGAGCCTGGGAGGGAAGGCAGCGCCCCGCCCCCGCAGGTACAGCCGCTCCCCAGTCACCTGGCAGAGCTGGGGAGGGGACCCAGTGCCCCGCCCCCGCAGGAAGACGGTTACTCACCTTTGTAACTGTTGCTCTTCGAGATGTGTTGCTCATATCCATTCCAGTTAGGTGTGTGAGCGCACCGCGTGCACGTTTGTCGGAGAAACTTTTACCCTAGCAACCCAAGCGGGTCGGCTGGGCGCCACCTGGAGTGGCGCCGCTATGGCGCCCAATATATATCCCAGCCGACCCGGCCACCCCTCAGTTCCTTCTTGCCGGCTACTCCGACAGTGGGGAAGGAGGGTGAGTTTCGAATGGATATGAGCAACACATCTCGAAGAACAACAGTTACAAAGGTGAGTAACCATCTTTTCTTCTTCGAGTGATTGCTCATATTCATTCCAGTTAGGTGATTCCCAAGCCTTACCTAGGCAGTGGGGTTGGAGTGAGATGCGGCGGTATTTAGAACTGCTACGCCAAATGCCGCGTCATCTCTTGATTGATGGACTAGTGCATAGTGTGCGGTGAATGTGTGGACCGATGACCAGGTCGCTGCACGGCATATCTCCTGGATAGGCACGTGCGCCAGGAAGGCCGCCAACGCCGCCTGAGCTCTCGTGGAATGTGCCATGAGGTGGCCAGAGGGGACACGAGCTAGATCGTAGCATGCACGAATGCATGCAGTCACCCAGGAGGAAATCATCTGAGAGGAGATTGGTAGACCCCACATCCGTTCTGCGACCGCCACAAACAGCTGAGGAGACTTCCGGAACGGCTTTGTTCGCTCAATGTAGAAAGCGAGCAATCTGCGTACATCTAAGGAGTGTAGCTGCTGCTCCCACCGGGAAGAGTGGAGCTTCAGGAAGATGACCGGGAGGAAGATGTCCTTGTTGGTATGGAAGGCAGACACAACCTTAGGGAGGAATGCCGGGTGCGGTCGCAGGTGTACTTTGTCCTTATGGAAGACGGTGTAGGGTCCACTGTGAGAGCTCTCAGCTCGGAGACCCGTCTGGCCGATGTAATGGCCACCAAGAAGGCCGTCTTCCATGACAGGTACGTGAGCGAATAAGTCGCCAGTGGCTCAAACGGTGGGAGCGTGAGCCTGTTTAGGACCAAATTAAGGTCCCAGGTGGGAGCAGGGCAGTGTGCGGGGGGGGGGGGGCGGTAGAGACGCTCCAGGCCTTTAACAAATCTAGCGACTAGGGGGTGGGAGAATACGGAGCGGCCACCCTCTCCTGGTCGAAAGGCGGATATGGCCGCTAAGTGCACCTTTAAGGAGAATGTCGCCAGGCCCTGCTGCTTAAGGTACCAGAGGTAGTCTAGGACCGTGGGAATCGGGGCCTGCGTAGAGTTCACCCCCTGAGTAGCACACCAGCAAGAGAAGTGCTTCCACTTGGCCTTGTACGTTGAGCGAGTGGAAGGCTTCCTGCTGTTAAGGAGGATATGCTGGACCAGTGCGGAGCAGCTGAGCTCCGCCGCGTTCAGCCATGCAGGAGCCATGCCGTGAGGTGTAGGGCTCCTAGGTCCAGGTGACAGAGCCTGCCGTGATCCTGTGTGATCAGGTCTGGGTGGAGAGGGAGTGGGATTGGAGGGTCCACAGACAGGTCCAGCAAGGCGGTGAACCAGTGCTGTCTGGGCCACGCAGGTGCAATCAGGATTAGATGCGCTTTGTCCCTGCGTAGTTTCAACAGGACTTTGTGCACCAGAGGGAACGGAGGGAAGGCATACAATAGGTGGTGGGTCCATGGCAGGAGGAATGCGTCCGTGATCGACCCGGGAGAGAGACCCTGAAAGGAGCAAAACTCCTGGCACTTCCTGTTAGACTTGGTGGCGAAGAGGTCTATGCGGGGAAATCCCCACCTCTGGAAGATGGAATGGATGACATCTGGTCTGATCGACCATTCGTGGCATAGGAAGGATCGGCTGAGTCTGTCCGCCAGTGTGTTCCTGACCCCTGGGAGGAAGGATGCCACCAGATCTATCGACTGGGCTATGCAGAAGTCCCAGAGTCGAATGGCTTCCTGACATAAAGGAGACGAACGGGTTCCCCCCTGTTTGTTGATGTAGTACATGGCCGTTGTGTTGTCCGTGAGTATGGAAACACAACGGCCGTGCAGATGTCGTTGAAATGCCTTGCAGACGAGGCGGACTGCCCTCAACTCCAGGACATTTATGTGGAGTGACAGCTCTTGGGATGACCAGAGGCCCTGGGTACGTAGGTGCCCTAGGTGGGCCCCCCACCCCAGCGATGATGCATCGGTTGTTAGAGTCATCGACGGTGGCTGTGGATGGAACGGCATCCCCGCGCATACTAGGGATGGGGTCAGTCACCAGTCGAGGGAGCGGAGAGGGTCAGAGGGGACCGTCACCAATACATCTAGGTGGTCCCTGCCCGGGCGGAATACGGAATGAAGCCACGTTTGGAAGGGCCTCATTCGGAGCCTGGCATACTTCGTCACGTAAGTACATGCGGCCATATGCCCCAGTAGTATGAGGCAGGTGAGAGCTGAGGTGATTGTGGAGGCCTGCAAGCTCCGTATGAGCAAGACGATAGTCTGGAAGCGGGGCTGAGGTAAGTAAGCCCTGGCTTGAGTAGAGTCCAGGGTCGCGCCTATGAACTCCAACCTCTGTGTGGGGACCAGGCTGGATTTCTCGGCATTGAGAAGCAGGCCTAGCTGGGAGAAGAGGTCCGTAACCACCTCGACATGTTGCCGCACCTGCGACTGGGAGGACCCCCTTAGGAGCCAGTCGTCGAGGTACGGAAACACGTGGATATTCCGCCGAGGGAGGCGGGCGGCCACAACGGCCATGCACTTGGTAAACACCCTCGGAGTCATGGAGAGGCCGAAGGGTAGGACTGCGAATTGGAAGTGCTGATGTCTGACCGTGAAGCGAAGGTACTTCCTGTGCGGTAGAAAGATGGCAATATGGAAGTACGCGTCCTTCATGTCGAGGGCGGCATACCAGTCTCCAGGATCCAGGGATGGGATAATGGTTCCCAGGGAGATCATGCAGAACTTCAACTTGAGCATCCATTTGTTGAGGCCCCGCAGGTCTAGGATGGGTCTGAGACCTCCCTTGGACTTGGGGATCAGAAAATATCGGGAGTAGAACCCCTTGCCTCTCTCGTCTAGAGGTACTTCCTCTATAGCTCCTGCTGCGAGGAGAGAACGAACCTCCTGCAGAAGGGTTTTCTCGTGAGAGGGGTCCCTGAAGAGGGACTGGGAAGGGGGGCGGGAACGGGGTGAGGAAGCAAATTGTAGGTGGTATCCTTGCTTCACCGTGCATAGCACCCAACGGTCTGAAGTTAACCGGGACCACGCCGGGAGGAAGTGGGAGAGGCGGTTGGAGAAGGTAGGGGAAGGATCCTGTCTTGAGGCTGGTACGCCGTCCCCGGGCGCACCTTCAAAAGCCGGACTTGGAGCCTGGTGGTGCCTTGGAGGGCCCTTGGTTTTGGCCTCCCTGGGAGCCGGATTGGCGCCTGCGGCCCCCCCGGCCACGCTGTCTACTGAAGTCCTGCCTCTGGCGGGGTGGGAAGTATGGGCGTCATGCCTGGGGCCTGAAGGGTCTACGCTGGGTGGAAGGTGTATGCATCCCCAGAGAGCGTATGATGACTCGATTGTCCTTCAGGTTTTGCAATTTGGAGTCCGTTTTGTGGGAGAACAAACCCTTCCCGTCAAAGGGTAAGTCCTGGACGGTATATTGTAGTTCCGGGGGTAGGGTGGAGGCCTGAAGCCAGGAAATGCGCCTCATGGTGATTCCCGAGGCCAAGGTTCTGGCTGCTGAGTCGGCCGTGTCGAGGGAGGCCTGTAGAGAGGGGTCCTGGCCACCTTCTTACCCTCCTCCAGGAACGCATTAAATTCCAGGCGTGAGTCCAGGGGTAGAAGCTCAGAGAACTTACCCACCTCCGCCCATATATTATAGTTATAACGGCCCAGTAGGGCCTGTTGGTTGGCCACACGGAGTTGCAAGGCCCCAGCTGAGTACACCTTGTGACCCATGAGGTCCATTCGCCTAGCTTCTTTGGCTTTGGGGGCCGGTGCCTGTTGGCCGTGCCGTTCCCTGTCGTTGACAGACTGGACAACTAGGGAGGAGGGAGGAGGGTGGACATATAGGTACTCGTACCCCCGAGAGGGTACCATGTACTTCCTTTCCATTCCCTTAGCTGTCGGCGGGATGGAGGCTGGCGATTGCCAAAGGTTATCGGCGGTGGACTGGATAGTCTTGATGAATGGGAGGGCTACTCGGGTAGGTGCGTCTGCAGAGAGGATGCTCACTACCGGGTCCTCAACCTCTGAGACCTCCTCCACAGGTAGGTTGATGTTAAGGGCCACTCTACGGAGGAGGTCCTGGTGGGCCCTGAGGTCTATCGGTGGGGGTCCTGATGCTGAAGACCCAGCCACGGCCTCATCTGGCGAGGAGGAGGAGGAGGATACTCCAGGGATGAGGGCATCCTGTGCAGTCTCCTGCTCCTGGACTGGTTCCTGCTCCAGTTAACCCGGGGAGTCTGGTGGCGGCTGTTTATACGACTCAACCGCGGGGGGGGGGCGGGAAACAGTGGCCTCTGGTACCCGATGTTCTGAGGTGGCAGAACGGTTCTGTGGCATGGGGCCACCCTGGGTCTGATGATATGCCCAGGGTGTCCAAAAACCCCACTGTTGGGAACCCACGTCCTGCGGGCGGGGGTCCTGGAACACTCCCAGCAGTACTTCGGGATCTTGGTCCCGTTCGTAGTAGCTAGATGGCCATGGTGGAGCAGCGAAAGTTGGAGCCGAGGTTCCGACAGACCTTACACCTCTGGGTTGTGGTGACCGGTGTTGGTATTGGTGACGATGTCGAGAGCGAGACCGGGACCTGCAACCGGCTCGGTGCTGGGAGGTCGACCTAGATCTCGAGTCCCTCTGTCTTGATCTGCTCCTGGAGGTGCGACACCCACCGTGGTGCCGTGAGCTGGAGCGGTACCGTGAGTACCGGGTTGATGCTCGAGAAGTCGACCGGTGCCGGGAGCTTGACCGGTGCCAGGAGCGTGAACGGTACCGAGGCGATCGGTGCCGGGAGCCTGAACGGTGCCGAGAATCTGACCGGTGCTGAGACCGAGATCGCCGTCGAGAGTATGAGCAACGCCTCGATGCAGAGCGTCCGCGGGACCGCAATCTGGAGCGGTGCCGGTCTGCTACGCTGACCGAAGCTGGTCTGGTCAGGGTCGGTTTGCCCATGGAGTGTAGTACCCGCACCGGCGGTGCCGGGGGTAAAGGCGGTTGCGCATCGGTGATCGCGATCAGATCCCTTGCTGCGGCAAACGTCTCCGGGGTAGATGACGAAGCAGGCTCTACCGCGGTGGGCACCGGGGAGCCGCCAGGTGCCAAACTCGACGGCCGTCGTGGGGTCAGAGTCAACGGTACCGGCTTAGACGGTGCTGTGGCAGGTATCGGTGCCAGGCGGTCCATCTTTGGCACAGGCTCTGACTGCGAGGCAGCTGCTGGCGGGATGATCTGCGCCTTCGCCGTCTTCGACCTTGGGGAGAGGGAGCGGCTCGGAGCCGGTTTTGGCGCCGGCGGAGGCCGGTGCCGTGAGTCCTTGGTGGCAGTGCTTGGTGCCGTGGCGGTGCCCTTGCTAACCGGCTGACTTGTGCTCGGTGCCGAGGGTGGAGGTGTCAGGGCAGCTTCCATAAGGAGCTGTCTTAATCTAATGTCTCGCTCCTTCTTGGTTCTCGGCTTGAAAGACTTGCAGATTGAGCACTTAGCTGATAAGTGCGACTCCCCGAGGCACTTCAAGCAGGAGTCATGGGGGTCTCCAACTGGTATAGGCTTGTGGCAAGCCGAGCACTGCTTGAAACCCGATGAGCCGGGCATGAGCTCCGGCTCCCGGTGCGGGGAAGGGGGAGGTCCCCGATCCCCTCAAACTACAACTAATAACTACACTATTAACACTAACTAACTAACTGACTAAATAATTATATATCTATATACAACACTTAACTATTACTATATACAACGATAGCGAAATGAGCTGTTAGGGAGTGTGGAGGTCAGCGAAGCCGCGCTCCACAGTTCCAACGACCGACACGGGCGGTAAGAAGGAACTAAAGGGTGGCCGGGTCGGCTGGGATATATATTGGGCGCCATAGCGGCGCCACTCCAGGGGGTGCCCAGCCGACCCGCTTGGGTTGCTAGGGTTAAAGTTTCTCCGACGAACGTGCACGCGGTGCGCACACACACCTAACTGGAATGGATATGAGCAATCACTCGAAGAAGAACGATCGCTTCCCAGTCCCCTCACAGAGCTAGGGAGGGGAGGCAGCACCACACCCCCGAGGGAATCGCCGCTCCCTAGTGTGGGAAGGAAGAGCCTCGCCCCAGCAGGAACAGCCGCTCCCCGGTCCCCTCACAGAGCTTGAGAGGGAACTCAGTGCCCCTCCCCCTAAGGAACGGCTGCTCCCCAGGGCCCCTGCCCCTAAGGAACGGCTGCTCCCCAGGGCCCTCGCCAAGCTGGGGAGGAAAGTCAGCGCCCCGCCCCCACTGGAACGGCAGCTCCTCAACACCTGGCAGAGCTGGACAGGGAACCCAGCGCCCCACCCACGCAGGAACGGCCACTCCCCAGTCCACTCGCACAGCTGGGGAGGGAAGTCAGCACCCCGCCCCCCCTGAAACGGCCGCTCACCAGTCCCCTCGCAGAGCCTAGAGGAAAGGAAGAGCCCCGCCCCCCTTGAACGGCCGCTCCCCACTCCCCTCGCAGAGCTGGAGAGAGAAGGCAGCACCCTTCCCCCCTAGAATGGCCGCTCCCCAGTCCCCTGGTAGAGCTGGGAACGGAACCCAGCGCCCCACCCCCTCTTGAACTGCCGCTCCCCCGTCCCTTCACAGAGCTGGGGTGGGGAGGCAGCGCCCTGCCTCCGCAGGAATGGCCGCTGCCCAGACCCCTCGCAGAGGTGGGAAGAGAACCCATCTCCCCACTCCCACAGGATCATCCGCTCCCCAGTCCCCTCACAGAGCTGGGAAGGGAACCCAATGCCCCATCCCCACAGGAACGACCGCTGTCCAGTTCCCTCGCAGAGCCAGGGAGGGAAGGCAGCGCCCTACTCCCACAGGAACGAACGCTCCCCAGTCTCCTTGCAGAGCTGGGGAGGGGAGGCAGCGCCCTGCCCCCGCTTGACCGTCCGCTCCTGTCAAAGTTAGACTCAGGACTCACAGGGTATGGCTACACTTGAAATTTCAGAGCGCTGCTGCAGCAGCGCTGCGGGAGCGCTGCCACGTCAGCGCTTTGGAGTGTGAGTGTGGTCGGAGCGCCAGCGCTGCTCTCCCAGCGCTGCACGTAAACCACATCCTCTACGGGTGTAGCTTGCAGCGCTGTTAGCTGTGCTCCCAGCGCTGCAGCATTGATTCCACTGAGGCTTTACAGCGCTGTATCTTGCAGCGCTCAAACGGGTGTTTTTTCATACCCCTGAGCGCGAAGTTGCAGCGCTGTAAAGTGCCAGTGTAGCCAAGACCACAGTTTGTCAGACCACACTGTTTTATTAGCACAGCTCTCTGCTAATAACATCCAAATAATGTGAGCACCATGCAAGACACAAGCTATCTTATTTATACAGATAAAAGAGCGAGAATTAGACAAAAGGACAAAGAAAGCAAAACAGTAAAATTCACCTGGGGCACAGCATGCATATCCTACTTCCTTACTAACTCTTATCGATCTAAGGCTAATACTTCACCAATTGCCCTTAAATGGTGCAATTATTCTATGTTAATGTCTGTATTCCTGACACCTGGATTGCAGCATTCCAACAATTTTGCTAAAAGGTACAGACAGCATTTCTTTAATCCTTTCTATTTTCACAATATAATTCATTCTACTTTCACAATCCATCCTTTTGGTCAAGCGCATGCCATGACCAACAATTACTGGGTTCCACAAATTAACCATTCCTTATCTCTTTGTTCATCAGCAATAATCAAAATCATCATATTAGCACTCTGTTTTGGGGCAGTGCCCTGGGTAACACAATTCTGGATACAACAGGAGATTAACTGAAAGCATACAAGAATCACTAAGATTCCAAACAGGATAGTTAGGGCTCCCTGAAACAACCAGTTTCCTATGCCAGAGAAATTGAACAGGTTACTTAGCCACTTCCATAAAGAACTCGGCTCTACTTGGGGAAGATATGCGAGTTGTTCTAAGTGTCTAGCACGATCTATTACCTTATTGCTATCATCAGGTACAAACAGACAACATTGTTTTGCAGTGAGAGCACCGGTCCCTCCTTTGGCTGCCAGCACTATGTCTAATGCCTGACGGTTTTGGAGGGCCACCTGTCAGATCGCCCCAGTTTCTTTGGCCAGGGCTCTTAAACTTTCTCCGGTTTTATTTGCCATTATTTTAACTACTGCTTGTAACCTCAGGAGCCTCTTTGCCTGGTGTATTACTCCCCCAAGCGGGATAAAGGAACTGCCAATAGTCTCTTCCCAGGTGTCATTACTGTTCCATATTGTGTTAAACGGACAAGGTCCTCCAGTGAGGTCTGGGGAATTGAGTGGGATCGCCAGGACAGGAACACCAGTTTGAGAGTGGGCTGGGATGTGGCTGCAGACCCAGCATTTAGAAATAATAAGGGTCTGAGCTATCCAAACTTGCTGCTGGATAAAAGAATTGTCATTGTTGTGGACTCCCCAGACCTGAAGACACCAGCAGTCGAGGAACAGGCACTACCAGAGGCACATGTTGGAGGCAGGGCCCTTCTGGTTCTGACAACCTCAACTCAGGAAACCGCAGTCACAGTTTTATGTCCACCAGCCAGCAGGCGCTAGGCTCACTACTGCTTCTTCTTGGGCCTTGCTTTAGGTTGTCGTCTGCTTCTGGCAACCCTTATGAGAATGTAGATTGTTAGGTATTGCAGGCTGTTCCTCTACATCTTCTTCTGGAGTCACAATTGACTCTGCGTGGTCCTGAAGTGATGATTGGTTCACTGGGGGTGGTGCATTTTTACACGGTGAAGCATGTATCCAATGTGAGATGCCAGACAGTTCAACAGCCGTCGGGGTAGTAAGCAGTGCCTGGTGATTCTCTGATATTCTTTAAGTCTCTTTACTACTTCTTCCTTGACTCTGGCTATAACAATGGCCTTGACACCTTTATCTTTTCCTGAGGCATACATTCCTCATTCACACAAATAAATTGAGAATACAAACAGTAGTATTTTATATTGAGCAAAAAAGCATTGCAAATTAAACCTTGCTAAGTTTTACAATTAATAACCAAGACAATTTACACTGAGACCCAGGCCTTCAATGTTTCTCTAATTTACTTAACATAGACACAATAGAGAATCCTGTCTCTTACTACCTAAATCGTAAAACAAAGAGTTAGAGAGGGCCCAATTTGTAATGCATATGGGAAAACCGAATCTTATAGTCCCAGGGGGTCATTTCTTTCTGCTATTTAAAAAAGGTGGCTAGAAGGATGAAATCAAATTATACTTTAATTCTTATGGGACATTATAAAATCCTGCTCCTACATATCCCCCTTTTGACACTAAGATTATTAATCGCCAGTGTCACTTCTTATTTAGTCCACGTAATAGAAAATACTGAGAGACGATTTGGGCCTGTGGCTTTAGCTTTGCATACATTTGTTTTATCCACCAGCACATTTTAAATATTTCAATTAAACACATACAATTTAAAACCAAAAACACAATTAGGGGTAGTAACATTAGTATGCCAGTAGTTGTGGGAGACCATCCAGAAAATATGTTATACCAATGGTAGGCTGCAGGGCCGTCCTTAGCCATAGGCAGAATAGGCAGCCGCATAGGGTACCAAAAGGTCTGGGGGCACCGCTCTGCAGGGAGCCCAGACAGAGGGGAAGCAGTGGAGAATGTAAGAGCAGGGCTGCTGGGTCCTAGAGAGAGCCGAATGCAGCACAGTCTGAGGGAGGAGATTGGCTGCTGGGAAGTCTCTGGGAAGGGGTAGGGGAAGGAACTCACCTGCAGGGGTGGCAGCTTATAGGGGCTCAAGGTGCTCAAGCACCAGTAATATTCAAGGCTGGGGGCTGTGCTCCACCAATATTTGGAGCTGGGTTTCTCCTCTACCCCCACCTCAGAACTTCCCTGGCTGAAAGAAAACAGCCAGTGCCTCTCTCCTTTGTTTGGGCTGCTTTTGCCTAAGGCTATAGAGATCATTGGGAGGCAGCCTCTTGGAGCACTGGGGGAGGGGAAGAGGAAGGGGAAGGAGGCATACACATGCTTGGGAGCTCTATCCCCCGCCCCCCCGGCACTCAGTGGCAGCAGCAGGGATGGGGAGGCCACACATGATGGCAACCCCCCCGCCCTGGTACCCATCATAGGGGAGGCGAGTGGGCTTTCTGGACCTGAGAGAGTCACTAGGAGCATGTGCAGTGCTGCAGAGTGAGTGTGCTGTGGGTGGAGGGCAGGGGAGAGAGGAGGGGTCCCTTCCCTGGAGCTTGCTTCTGCCAGTAAGGAGGGGGGAGAGTCCTTTCTGGCCCCAGCCCTGGGCAGCCTGTCTGCATCCCGAGCCCTGCCTCACCCCAGAGCCTGCGCCCCAGCACCCCAACCCTGAGCACTCTGCTGCAGTGTGAACCCCTCATCCCTAGCTCCATCCCAGAGCCATCACTTGAGGGGAAAAACATGCAACTTAAATTTGGTGGTCAGTTTGGAGTGTCATTGTGTTTAGCACAATACTCGATTATTTTACACCCTTTAAAGTATACAGGTGTTACAAAGTGGGAATGTTCTTAATGTTTTCTCTGAATACTGTGTGTGCCTCAGTTTCCCCTATGCATTTCTCAAGGACCTAGATGGTGGGATAAGGATGTGTGATTGTTGTAGAGCCCTAGAGTGCCAGTCTGATGCTGTTTGCACAGAGAATGGCTGAAAACCTGTCTCTGGGCAACTGATGGCCTGGTCGCTCTCCTGCAAGGTGCCAACTGAAGGTGTTGGAGAACAAAGAGATCAGGTGGCCTCCTAATGCCTGGAAAAGAGACAAAGGCCAGAGGAGAGAGTGGCAGTGCCTGTGCGGCCTTACGGGAAGTGCACGGTGTGGAAGAGGATGCTGGGATGCTTTGGGACTACTCCATACAAAGCCAGTCAGGACTCTGGGGGAGCCTCCTCTCTCTGAGCATACTGTCTCCAGAGCAAGATGCTTACACCTTCCTGGGTCTGACCTCAGAGCATTCAGCATGCCCTTCCACACTGTGCGCTTTCCGCAGCAAGTCTGTCCAGGCAGGTCCTGGGGCAACCAGAGGTCCCTGCATCCCAACTCTGCAGTCAGACATGACTGTCAGCCAGCCAGTAAAACAGAAGGTTTATTAGATGACAGGATCACAGTCTAAAACAAAGCTTGTAGGTACAGAAAACAGGATCCCTCAGTCACGTCCATCTTGGAGGGTGGGGAGCCTAGACCCAAGTTCTGGGCCTCTCCCCATTTCCCCAGCCAGCTCCAAACTGACACTCCCTCCTCTAGCCTTTGTGTCTCTTCTGGATCTCTTCTGATCTCTTTGTCCCCAGCACCTTCAGTTGGCACCTTGCAGGGGAAACTGAAGCACCCACACAGTATTCAGAGAAAACATTTAGAACATTCCTACATTTTCACAAGTGCAACAAAATATAATACTGTATATTGAAGCAGGCAAGTGCTGCTTCTGAGTTTACACTTTTAATTGACCCTTGTAATCTTGTGGTGCCAACGCATTGTAGCTTCATTTTATATCGGCTTACAGGGCGACAGCGGGGGGGAGGGGGGCGGGCACCACCATTTTGGGCACCACCAAAAATTATACAAACTTGCTGCCTATGCTCACCTGTGAGTGTGACTCTTTCCCCTGGCGTGAGGGCTGTCAGGGCTGTGTTGAGTGAGATGCTGGGGGGGAGGTGAGCCTGGCTGCCTACCTGCTGAGGAATGACAGTGAAAGTAACTCACTTCCTCGCAGGCAGCCAGGATTGGAATGGTCAGACACGGCTGGGCTGGGGATAGCTAGATAGCATGTGCGGAAAATCAGGACAGGGGGTTGCGGTAGGGTGAGCAGATGTCCCACTTTTATACAGACAGTCCCATATGTTGGGTCTTTTTCTTATATAGGCTCCTATTGCACCCCACCTCCCATCCTGATTTTTCACACTTGCTGTCTGGTCACCCTAGGTGGGGGTAATTGGTGCCTATATAAGACAAAGCCCCAAATATCGAGACTGGCCCTATAAAATCAGGACATCTGGATCTGGTCACCCTAGCTGGGGAGCGCCTCTCCCCCGGACTGGCAGTGATCCATCTCATCCGGGGGGAGCTGCACAGGGCAGGATGAGCTGCTGTGGCTCCATGGGTGCCCCGTCCCTGAGATCAGATGCTGTGCTAACTTCACCATGGTCCATTGAGCTGGCGGTGGTGCCCATTGGTGTGTGATCAGACCTGAGGATTTGCTGCTGGTGTTGCCGCTCTGCACCCCAAGATGAGGATTTTGGGGTCCTGCAGTTTTCCACCTCTCCTCTTCTACTGCAGCTGTTGAACCAGCAGGCTGGGGGGGTGAGCCAAGCATGAAAGCAGTACTGTGTTGCCATTTTGATTGTCATTGAGCAAATTTTTTTGCTAAAAATGCTTGCTAAGAATCCTGAATTCAATTTCAATATATATTTAAAAAAAAAATCAATATCTTAGCCAAAAACAGAAAATTAAGTTGTTGACAATTATTTGTGACAATTTTGGAATGGGGAAGGGAGTGGGCCACTTTTCATCAGAGAAACAAAAAATGTTGACTGACTTTCCTATAGCCTGTTACTGCTAAATAGAGCCCTCCAACAACTGTAATATGCTCATCTCCTTACTAGTGTATAGAGCAGGGGTCGGCAACCTACGGCACATGTGCCAAAGGTGGCACATGAGCTGATTTTTGATGACACGCAGTGGTGGGCTGAATGGCTCAGCCCGCCGCTGCTCTGGGATTCCGGCTGCTGGCCCATTGCCACTCAGGGTCCCAGCTGCCAGCCCCACTCAGCACCCGCTGCTGGCCTGGAGACCCCCAAGGAACCCCAGGCTGGCAGCAGGCTGAGCAGGCCGGCGGCTGAGACCCCAGCTGAGCCACTCAACCCGCTGTCGGCCTGGGGTTCTATTCACTCAGCTGGCAGCAGGCTGAGTGGGACTAAATTCAACGAAATAGGAAAACAAGAGCAACTAATGACAAAGTGCAAGAACCTAGAGCAGTGGTCACCAACCTTTTTCATCTGGCGTGCGCCAGACGAAGGACCGTGGTGGTGGATGAGCCTCTGCAGAAATGCTGCCTAAATTCAACGGCAAGCAGTGTCATCCAGAGGCATTGGCGCCAAAATGCCACCGAATTTCGGCGACATTTCTGCAGATGCTCGTCCTCCGGCCAGTATGTGGGTGCACTGAGAAGCCCCTGTGGGCGCCATGGCACCCGCGGGCACCACATTGTGGATCCCTGACCTACAGAGCCTCCTGAAGCATGGTGATCATTTTGATTTAAATGGACTTGAACTGTACGAAGAACTGAGTTGTTGCCACATGCAAAATCAGTGATGGACATTGTACAGTTTATTCATACCAGCAAACTTGCCACTCATATTCTACTGACAATTCCTGTAACAGTAGCATCAGGAGAATAGAGTTTCTCAAAACTAAAGCTCATTAAAAACTATCTGCACTCTACAATGAGTCAGGAACCTTGACTGGTCTTGCTATTCTTACAATCGAACAAGACATCACTTTGTCTTTGTCATACGATGACATTATTACTGATTTTGCAGCCAAAAAAGCCAGAAAGACTACTTTTAATTAAAAACTAAACCTTGTTTCATTACCTCTTCATATAAATTTCCAATAAAATGTTGACAAATTTAAAAAAATATATTATTTGCATCATTCTGTCAAATCAGAATTTTTTCTATAGTGCGACTTTTTAGTGTTAGTTCATCAGTATTACAGTGTGCTTAATTAAGTTCAACTGGTTTTAGTAACATGCCTGTGGCAAGTTTTCCAATACTGTAAGCTTATGTTTGTGTTGCTAAGAGCAACACAGGCACAGGGGCACCAGTTTAATAATCCTGCCTAGGGCACCATAAATCCTAAGGACGGCCCTGGTAGGCTGTTATGTTTTTCTGCAGTGGCAATTCTTAACATGTCCCCATTTGTGTGTATAATATGAATGGTCCAATTTTCCACATTTTTTTTTTCTAGGAACTATGTTACCTTTTTACCTTTTAACAGATGATTGGTAACTGTTTGCCATTCAATGCCAAGATTGATAGAGAGCTGAGCTAAATCAGTGCTTACAGTAAGCTGAGACTCTTTTGTTGTTGTTGTGGCAAATAGTAAAGGTGATTATTGGTAAACACAGTACTTACATTACATTTAAATTTGTCTTCTGGTGGGTTGCTAACACTTTCTAAACACTTTCCCCCAAGAATTAACACATACACATAGCCCATTATACAGTACTTTGGATTATCTGAAAGACAAAAATAACATTTTTCCACCCCTTTTAGGGTGGCATTCATTATTACTTAAAAGATTCCTTTCTTTTACAAATATCCTTGCTGACTGCAAGCAAAACAGAGGAAATACCCCTATATTTTCTTGTGTTTTTTGTTCTATAAGCAGGCCAGGTTTTAATGGGTTCTACTTTTTAAGGGTTATGCGGAAATTATTCCACCGTTTGGTTATTAAATTCATGAGGTGGTGTACCTCAAGTTTTTCCTTTTATATAGCAGATCAAGTTTGTAATGTTTTTCCTGCTGTGTTAAGCTTTAAGTTTATTCACAGGTAACAGCTGAGAAGCATCATTATCATATTACTTTAAAGGATTTTTCCAAAAATCATACACACTATAAGCTGTTACGGGGTACTTACTAACACTAAATTTATTTTAATGTATAATATTAACAATAACATTAGCATCAAATCTATTAAAGGTATCTTGTTATACCATGCCTTTTATGTAGGCAATTTGTTTGCTGACCAGGTATGTTCTTTATTTGCAGCTTCTTTTGTGCTGGCAGTTCTCACCTTTCTTTATCAGTTAGGTAATTTGCATCAACACAGGCTTGGCTTTTGGATTCAAAGCCTCAGCAGAGCTCAGAGACTCTGTCTTAACACACAGGGATCTGAAAAAGAAAACACAGCCTATTGCGGCTCTTTTTGGAGCCCTAATAGGATTTTAATTCAGCAGCACATTTCATTTGCATTTTTTTTACCCCTTTCTACAATATACACTGCACATGGCCTAGGGAAAATGCACATTCCTTCTATACTATAACTTTTTAAAAACATTAGCCATATTAATTTTTACATAAGGTGTAACTGTTTCTTTTGTTCTGACAGAGTTTTCATGTACCCTTATAAAAATGACAGTCTGATTAAACAGAGCTATTTTAAGGCTCAGTGTTTTTAATATTGCTTCTTTTTGTTTTGTGCACCTCATCTCTGCTGTTGCTTCAAAGGGTCACTGTTAATTTCTTATTCTTTCATTACAGCTTTTATCTGCTATTCTTTCAAAAAAAAAAAAACCAAACAAACAAACAGACTTCAGAATCTCTCCATATTCTCCTGATTTTGACTGCCCTATTGCAGCCATGACTTGGTCTTTATTTAAAAAACATTTTAATTTTTGTAAAGAATCAAGTTACCCCTTAAGGGTTAAATGCTAAATCCCAAAGCCAAACAGCACTAATTACCTGGGTCTTGCAAAAAGGTCTGTCAGTTTTGCAACTTTGAATTAAAGAGTCAAATGAATTTTTAGTGGCATTAAAAACAAAAACAAAATCAATTTATCTCACACCTAGAAAACTGGAGTTTTACAAAGCAGATGTGTTGGTCTAGATTCCTAGAACGCTGCATATTTTTACAGACAAATAGATACATACACATTTTCTTTTCATTAACATTTCTTTACACTGCTTTGTTTTTACATAGCTGTATATATATATATGGATTATTTACAGGCATTCTTCTGGAAAAAGAGCCCATTTTCCCTTCAGAATGGCTGCAAAGAAACCAATAATTCTTTCTCTTTAACATGGTCCTTTTTAACATTTTCACAAAGTTTAACTGCTTAATTCTCTTCAGCCTCTGTAGAGTTAACTTTTCACTCCTTTCTTAAATCACTTGTTTATGTCCCAAAATGACACCTTTATCACCTCAGATTTCACCATTTTAAGTATTGTTCCAGGGGTTCATGCCTGCACCTGCTGCTTTTCTTACTCCTGACACTATTCCCTTAGGGCTTTCAACCTGTTTCTTTATCTGTTGCTTGCCTGCTTGTCTGGGCCCGATCCTGCTTTTTTTCCAATGAACCGTTTGTGAGTGATACTGTGGTCATTTCACAATTTTGAAAGAAATGTTCAAGGAAAGGGGCCAGGAAGGGTAGGAGCTAGTGGAGGAGCCCCCCCTCCTTGCTGAATTGGTAGTGGAACACTAAAGAATCATTTTTTGAGGCAGACAACAAAGGGGAACAGAACAAGGGGCTTTTTGTCATTTTTACAATGAGATGGGAGTATGAAGGGGGTTGGATCAATCTGGGGTTTGGAGAACGGGGTTGTCAGGGACTCTACCCCAGACGGCAAAGTTCGTTGTCTGACCGCGAGAGAGACAGGCAACACCAGCAAGGTCCGATCAAAAGCTCTTTATTGACAAGTGCACGCATCAATAGAGAGCAGCTCGTCTCCCGAGAGAACCAGCCCCCTCTTTACATCTTAGTATAAGCCTATATAGACAGTTCCGTCGCGTCATAAATTATTCACTGGAGCAACCCACCCCCTTCTTCTAACAACTAGAAACTAGACACCTTTAGTATACATGCATGCCTAAAGTTAGAAATGTAAGGGAGTTAAAAACAAACAAAGAACAAAACCAGGGAGCGAAAACAAGGAGGCTGGGAAACTAGGGCTCTTATCAGTTCTTCGAAGAGCTGCCTGAACACAGCACATGTGGTACTATGCCAGGAATGCAGCTTCTCTCTTATCTCACTTTTTCCCAGCGCTTGTGAGACATGCTGCTGCTTCTCAGTGTTTTCCACTCAGGGATTACCCACAAACCTCTGTTAGCCTGACTTTGGTCAGGTTGGCATACCTGGTTTTGTCTGCTATATCTTTATTCAGGCCTAACAATCCCCCCTTTGTCCCTAGAGGACCATAATGGGACTCTTGGGACACATATCTATTTAACAATTGTACGGAGGAGGCTAGTAAACCATGACCCAAGGTCTGAGTGGAGGTCCTTAAAACTAAAAGTGTGATCAAGAGATATAGCATGGAAAACAACAGCAAGATTATTAATAGCTTGTAAATCTTTGTTAATTAAGCCAGAGTGATTAACAGCAAAGCAACATTTTTCCCGATGCGAGCACAAGCCCCTCCCTAATTTAGCATCCATGGCATTTAGCACACGTTTATTTTGCAAAGTTATTTTTGCTACTTCATCAGTTTTTTGTTGCAACTTTTGGAAAGCGTCTATTTATGCATTAGCTGTTTTTTTTAAGCTTTGCAGAAATATTTACAACTGCTCTCTTGAGCTTAGCCACCCACAATCCAGGAATGAGTGCACGGACAAAAAAGTGGAATCCTGTTTATCTGACAACTAAGGGATTGGGGCACTGAGTATAAATCAGTTAGGTATACCAAGTGGTTTAATTTCCCAGATGTTTCGGTGAATAATCCAGTTTCATGTGCATCCTCCCCATGGACCCGTCAGGATTCGGTATGTGGAAGCCCACACCCCCCGGTCCAAATGATTGGAAGGAGCACTGTAAATGTTTACACTTCCACCCAGAAAGTCTTTAGTATATCTCCATGACCACAGATCAGATGGTACTCCTGATGTGTTTGTAAGGGCAGTGGGCCAAGTCTGGTACTAAAGATCACTCCGAATGGCCATCAGCTGGTCATTCAGGAAATTTTGAATTTCCAAACATACTAGATCCCACTGCAATGCCTTCCCAGCCTCAGTGATATTTAATACCATCTTTCCTTGGTGTAGTACTATATTACATTTGTTATTTAACTATTTTTAGGTACTTTTAAAAGGCATTGACATTAATAGCATAGGAGGGGGTTACATTATTAGTCACTGGAATGGTTTCAGTACAGGTAAAATTTCCAGTGGCAGAACAAACTCTTCGGGTACTTGTTATTTAAAATTCAATACATGCCGAAGAATTTATCCAGAACACAGGGCACAGCCTGTAGAATATACCCCAAAATCCAATTAATACCACATTCCCAAGCATGGGTTCCACAAATTTTTTCTGCCAGTGTACAATTCTTTGTTTCTTCACCAGGGTTAGTTCTTAATGTCCTTTCTAGTTAGGAATTCCTGGACTTTAGCAATTTCAGTGGAGTGAGTGTTCCTTCTTCTTTCCCAAAACAGTCATGGTGCAGCATCATATAGGGGAGAGGTTACTAGCACATCACCCTGTAATGGTTTTGCTTTTTCTAGAAAAATTCAAAGGCACAGTAGATCTGTCAGTGGATAAGGGAGAGGCTACTAGCACTTCACCTTGTACTTTTTCCCTACTGTCCAGAAGGCACAGTGGAGCTAGAAGGTGAAATAGGCTAATCATCAGTAGGAGAATTCTCCCAATGTGGAGGGGTCTTTTTGCACTGAGAATTTTGGGTCCAAGCAGTTAGTCTTTGGCACTTCACAACGGTGTTGGTAGTTACCAGGACTTAAGAGCCTTTTCAGCATGGAGCCAAGGCAGTCTTTCGTTGGTGGACCTTTACATCAATCCCGTCTCCTGGTTGTAAGGAGTGGCAGGGCTGCTAGGGTCTTTGGGTAGCGATTCCTTACCTGTGAGAAAAGAAACTTAACACATTTCATTAGTGCCTGGCAGTGTTTTTCAGATCTCATAGCTGCATGGGAAAATTCAAGCTCTCCTTTTCCTGGTTGTTAACCAAGTTTTAACTGTGAGCAGTGTCCTTGAATGGAGTCAGTGTCTTATCTATAGCCTGAGCTTGCTATTTTATTTTATTTTATTTTTTTCAGTTAATTCATTCTGTTCTTTGTCCTTCTTTCCTTCTTGGCTTTTTTTAACCTGCAAAGGAAACTTTCACTTTTTACTTATACACCTTTTTCCCAACAATGAACACCTACACATTGTCATTATACAGTACATTAGTTTTATTATTCAATATATGCCACACATAACCTTTTACTAAAATAACCTTATTACAGAGCTTTTGAGCAACAAGCCAGGACAAGCACACCCACTTTGAGGAGTTTACTCAATACAACCTCTAGTTCAATAGCCTTCCACCATTCCCAGCCCTCTGGCTAGAAATCTGAGGTAGCCAGAAAGATCCCATGTACAATATGGGGAGTGGGTTAACTTTTCATGTCTTTGATTTCAAAGACTGTTGGTATGCAAATTTTAACAACAATTTTTGCCATTAACAATTTGACCAATAAAGTTTCTTTTCCTTACTTAAGGAAATGCATTAGACTTTAATATATTACATTTTCCTGATTTATCTAAACACTTTGTATTCCAAGTTGAACAAAACAAGTACGTGCATTTTAATTTAACCTTTATATTTGATTTTAAACTAGACTATTTTATAAAAAAATTAAACACAAAAATTCCAGCCACAAGACAAACACCACAAGACAGAACATAGAACACAAAACATAATTTCTATTGTGCTAGTAAATGCATGGTACGTTGAATGCTGTTTAGCTGGCATCAGTTTTCTCTGATTATCTGAAAGACAAAAAAAACAGAGGTCTACCCCTTCTGGGCAGACAATCATTGCTTAAAATAGACAAATACCCTTGTTGATTTCAGGAAAAACAGAGGAATTATCCCATATTTTATGTGTTTCATAGGCAGCCCAGGTTTCAGTGGCTCCTACCTTATCAGTTAGATAATTTGCATTAATACAGATGCTTTCTGGCTTGCTTTTTACTTTTAACTGTTGCTTTCAAACACTGAAAGAAAACATCACTACTTATAGTGCCCTTACAGCCTAATAAAATTTCAATTACATAGCACTATATACATTCTTCAGCTAATTAAACTAAATTCTAAATGATTGCAATTAACAATTTCTTTGCCTTAGTTTATTTACGAACATTTTAAAGACACCAAGAACTTTCCTCTTTAGCATTTTTACAAAGTTCAACTGCTGTTTTCTTCAGCAACTACAGAGTTAACTTCTCACTTTCCCTTAAATCACTTGCTTGTTTTCCAACAGCCACTTTTATCAACTCAAATTACCATTCCAAGTAAGTTCTGGGTATTTGAAATTCCCATGCTTACACTTACTTACTCCTTCCTTTCACTACACCCTTAAAGTTTTCCAACCTGTTTTCCAATTTCTCTGTTTGTTGCCTGCCCGCCTGGGCCCGATCCTGCTTTTCTCACTGAACCGTCCCTTCCATAGGCACCAACTTATTCCACTACCAGTTTAGCTAGGAGGGTGGGCTTCTCAACTAGCCCCCCACCCCTCCTGGTCTCTTCCCTTAAACATTCTTACTCACAAGACTACCCGAGTCCTCCTTCATGAGGCTTGCCACCTAGACGAAGACACATGGCCCATTGGGCAAAGGCCATTTACTTAACATATAATTTGAAGGACTATTCTTAGAGGGTTTACCCAGAGATTCATTCATCTGTTTGACACTTAAACAGAAAAGAGAATTACACAGAGCGCAGAGGGAATTACAATCTAAGCCAGACTTTCCTACTTCTATACACTGACCGCTACAGGGGACGGGACAGAAGGATTTCAGTTTAACCTCAGAGCTGTCTCGCACACATGGCTTTCACTCCGAGGAATTACGAACAAGAGGTTCAGTTCCACCCACACTCCTAACACCCAAATGAACAGAGAAAAAAAACAAGAACAGTAACTGGTTAAATAGAACAGAACCAGAACCAAATAGTGTTTCCTTATCCTATTAGGACTCACTTTTACTCATGCAGTTCTCAGCATGTAACACCAACAGTACCAAGCAAAGCAAACACAAAATAACAAGGATAAAACAAATAGATGGTGTAAATTCTGCAGGGCTCCCCGCTTCTTAATTGCTCACCAAACTGTGACAAATTTCTGTTACCAATCTATCCCTCGTGTCAGGTGATCAGGCTGACACTACAGGATCGTTGGGGGAAGATAAAGAAAACACACCATATAACTGAATTTTAAAGCTTCATTTATAAAATAATAAAACAACAACGGAGAGTGTTGGGAACGCTCTCACATCACTCAGGAAAATATTAATGCCCCAAGCCCGAAGCTCCTTTCATACTTACACACGTACGTTCAGACTGGCCACTTCTGTGTATAATGTTCAGAGGAGGGGGAGAGGTGGAAGGGAGATTATCCTGTATACAGCTTGTCCAGAATTTCCAACATGCTTCTGCTCTTGGGAGGGCTGTTTTTTTACACCCTGGAATCTCCTACGGCGTCTCTTTCAGAGATTCCAGTCCAGGTCGGCTGCCTGTGGCTTCTTTGGTGTCACCAAGCCACACCGACTCCAGGGTCACAAAGGCACACTGTTGGATCTTACTGGACAGTTAAGCTTTGCAAATGTAATTTCAGTTCTGTAACTTGTATTTCCTTTGCTTCGCCTCTGTCTATATCTTTTTTCTTCACAGCCAGCTGGGGCCGAAAGCAGCCCCTCCCTGCACCAAGCACAGTCCGCGCCAATTCCTGACCCTGAACGCAGAGCACCCCCCTCCTTCCATCCCGGGGCCGAGATGATTTTTAAATTAACCCATTCCTTATGTTTTTTTCTTTTTTTTTTTCTTTCCCATTAAACATTCTAGTAGCAATGCTAACTACTTCAGACAAACTTTTTTCTTGCGTACCATCTGGATGCTTTCTAAATCTTTTTGCAATATCCTTTGCACATTGTGACATGAAAACCATTTTAACCATCTCCTTTCCATGATTAGTTTCAGGATTTAAATTCCCATGCTTTTTAACTTTACAAATCAGTTGAGCACAAAAGTCAGAGAGGTGCTTATCTGGATGCTGAACACAAGCAGTCACCTTGCTCCAATTTGGAGTAGCCTCCCCTGCATCTCTAATACCATTCAAAACAGCTTTTAAAAACCCATCCAACTTTGTCTTTTGAGCTGGATTATTGGGATTCCAGTTAGGGTCAGTAATTAGCCAAGGTGCATTTAAATGAGCTGCAGATTTTTCTTTTACTTTTTGTTTTTCATCTTCTGTTGTGAGAGTATTTAATAACTGATTTACATTTGCCCAAGTGGGCACATGAGTGAAAAAGATTGTGCAGAACATTCTTTCCACTGCCTCAGGATTGTCTCATAAGTGAGGCATAGTGCACTGCCAGTTAAACAAATATGAAGTTTCAAACAGGGTATGGGTAAAACCATCTCATGTTCCCCAGCAACCAGTAGAACCAGATAAGTTTTCAATGAGGCTTGTAATATCAGGGGTGTCTCAGAAACATTCTCCCTCATGGAGTTAAGTAACCTAGTGAGGGTCCACAAGGGCAAGGACAAGGGCTGCTGTAATATTGCGGGTGTTTGAAAAGCAGTCCCTGACCAAGTTTGCAAAAGGCTGGCTGGAGGCTGCACAGAGAGGGTGAGGCTGTCTGATTCCTCTGAAGATGAGGGACCATCACTCTGAGCTCCCCCTTGATTCTCCTCTGTCCCTGAACTGTCCCTAACTTGCTTTTGAATCCTTGCACTCTATCAGACGGGGAAGAACAGGAACAAAATTGTCCTCCTCCCGGTGCGGCTATGGTGCATATGGTGGGTGATTTTTTTACAAGAGCTCTCCATACAAACAGCTTCAAAAGCTACCCATCCCTCCATGGGTTTATAATTATACCATACAAACAAGTAATCCATTTGTCCCGGCCTAAGATTAACCAAAATATCCCTTAAGGAGTTCATCCTATTTGTGGAAAAGGTTTCACCCACCGGCCAGTCTCTAGTTGGGGACAAATGAAAGGTAAATGATGGCCATTGGATCCAGCACAGATTTCTCATCTTAAATTTAACTACACCAGCTGTCTCAGAAATCTCTTTCCAATCTCTAAGTATCAGAGACAACGGGGCGTCCCCCGGGCACTTATTGCCAACTTGTCCCATTTTAATGAAGGGACTTTAACCCCTCCTCCCCGGGTCGAGGTAAAGGGACTCTAACCCCCACCTCCCCGCGTCGAGCGCTCGCTTACCTCTCCAGGGACTTGAACACCTGGACTGGGACTCAAACCCAGGCTGGGACTCTAACCCAGACAACTTGGATCCTGCGCAAACCTGGACTGGGACTCTAACCCAGACCTAAGTAGTCAGGGACTCTAACCCCGACAACCTGGACCCTACTCAATGGGTAGGTGGACATTGCTGGATTTCTACGAGTTTCAGCTGGTTCACAGAACACGCCTTATCGCCAACGCAGAGATCAGATCACCAGGCAAGGCTCCTCTAAACTGGAGGATGCGCGCTGCGTTGCCTCAGGGTCCGATCCCCCACTGGAGAGTCAGACGGGTCCCGGCGGAGTCGCCAAAGATGTCAGGGACTCTACCCCAGACGGCAAAGTTCGTTGTCTGACCGCGAGAGAGACAGGCAACACCAGCAAGGTCCGATCAAAAGCTCTTTATTGACAAGTGCACGCATCAATAGAGAGCAGCTCGTCTCCCGAGAGAACCAGCCCCCTCTTTACATCTTAGTATAAGCCTATATAGACAGTTCCGTCGCGTCATAAATTATTCACTGGAGCAACCCACCCCCTTCTTCTAACAACTAGAAACTAGACACCTTTAGTATACATGCATGCCTAAAGTTAGAAATGTAAGGGAGTTAAAAACAAACAAAGAACAAAACCAGGGAGCGAAAACAAGGAGGCTGGGAAACTAGGGCTCTTATCAGTTCTTCGAAGAGCTGCCTGAACACAGCACATGTGGTACTATGCCAGGAATGCAGCTTCTCTCTTATCTCACTTTTTCCCAGCGCTTGTAAGACATGCTGCTGCTTCTCAGTGTTTTCCACTCAGGGATTACCCACAAACCTCTGTTAGCCTGACTTTGGTCAGGTTGGCATACCTGGTTTTGTCTGCTATATCTTTATTCAGGCCTAACAGGGTAAAGGGGAGGGCTCAGTCTGGTGGTGGGAGAGGAGGCTTTTAATAAAGCTTTTAACGTATTATTTGAATATTTGAGAGAGGCGAATTCTGAGTTTGTCCACCTATGATTTGCCTCTTGCCACCACTGCATGAAACAATTAACCTCTCCTTTAGCCAATTTAGTTTTAGGTTGGCCGACTTTGTCCTTTAAGACGTCCACTCAGTCTTTGTTCCAAGATTTTAATAGTGGCCACTGAGTTTTGGGATCTCCCTGAGTTAGCCTAGACCATTTTTCCAGAAATTTACGGGAGTCTGGACCCTTTTTACAGGAGTCCAGACCCATCCTAAATACATCAAATGAGCTGGCGTTCATTTAGGGAACTGTCCCGACTTAGACGTCTGGTTACCAATACAGAAGGAATTCACACACCAATCACACAAGAAGGAAATTCGGGTTCTTCAGAGCGATGCCCAGTGCAACACACAAAAGGAGCCCACAGGCTATTGCCTCAATCGCCCTTGCTTTCACACCAGTGGTTTTCCCCAAAGTGCGGTGCAGCTGCGATTGTGCAGATTCCACTCACTCAGACCGCGGAGACAGGAACCCCTTGGTCGGTCTATCCCCGGACGGAGACGGCACCCAGACTCAAACGCTCTACAAGAGGACGGATAGACATAGAGACAGGACAGTCCTCAGTCCGGACAAAACACAAAAATAATTACCTGACCAGATTCCTGATGTCAGATCCCGGGATCCCTACCAGAACAGAGTGGGAACCAACAGGTTTGATGGCGTAGACCTCACTGTGGCTGTGCGCCTTTCCGCTCTAGTGGAGGATCGCTCGGGCCAAATACCCAGGTGCCGGCTGCCACGGTCATCCTACAAAAACGGTCAGGAATCACACAGCCCCAGTGAAGACGGTTGTCATCTTGGTGGAACCTCCAAATCGTGAAAATTAGAATCAGGATTCACAATTTGTCAGACCACTCTGTTTTATTAGCGCAGCGCTCCACCAATAACACCCAGATAATGTGAGTGGCCATGCAAGACCCAAATAGTCTTATTTATACAGATAAAAGAGTGGGAATTAGACAAAGGGACAAAGAAAGCAAAACAGTAAAATTCACCTGAGGCACATCATGCATATCCTACTTCCTTACTAACTCTTATCGATCTAAGGCTAATACTTCACCAATTGCCCTTAAACGGTGCTGTCATGGTATAATCCCCACTCTGAACCTTAGGGTCCAAAAAGATGGGGTACCAGCATGAATTCCTCTAAGCTTAATTACCAGCTTAGAACCTGTAGCGCTGCCACCAACCAGGAATTCCAGTGCCTGGTACACTCTGGTCCCCCCAAAACCTGGCCCGGGGACCGCCAAGACCCAGACCCTCTGGATCTTAACACATGGAAAGTAAACCCTTTCCTTCACTGTTGCCTCTCCCAGATTTCCCCTCCCTGGCTTACCCTGGAAGACCATTGTGATTCAAAGCCCTTGAATCCTGAAACAGAGAGGAAAATGCACCTTCCCCCCTCCAAGATTCTTCCTGAGAGAAAGTAATCCTGGCACAGAGAGAAATCAGCCTCTCTCTCCCCCTTCCCTCCTTTCTCCCCACCAATTCCCTGGTGAATCCAGACCCAGTCCCCTGGGGTCTCACCAGAATAAAAAACAATCAGGTTCTTAAACAAGAAAAGCTTTTAATTAAAGAAAGAAAAAACAGGAAAAATTATCTTTGTCAATTTAAAATGGAATAGGTACAGGGTTTTTTAGCTATAGACACTGGGAACACCCTCCCAGCCTAAGTATACAAGTACAAATTAAAATCTTTTCAGCAAAATACCAATTTGAACTCCTTTCAGCCAAATACACATTTGTAAATAAAGAAAACAAACATAAGCCTAACTCGCTTTATCTACCTAGTACTCACTATTTGGAATCTATAAGAACCTGTATCAGGGAGATTGGAGAGAAACCTGATTGCACGTCTGGTCCCTCTGAGCCCCTAGAGTGAACAACCACTAAAACTAACAGCACAGCACAAAAACTTCCCTCCCTCAAGATTTGAAAGTATCCTGTCCTCTGATTGGTCCTCGGGTCAGGTGACAGCCAGGCTCACTGATCTTGTTAACCCTTTCCAGGCAAAAGAGATATGAAGCAGTTTTGTTCCATTAACTCTTACTTATCTGTTTATGACAGGTGCAATTGTTCTATGTTACTGTCTGTATTCCTGACACCTTGATTGCAGCATTCCAACAGTTTTGATTAAAGGTACAGACAGCATTTCTTTAATCCTTCCTATTTTCACAATGTAATTCATTCTACTTTCACACAATCAAATCAGGGAGTCCCATCTTCTGTGTGATCTGCAACTGTCTGGGCCAGAGTAGAGTGGAGCTAAGGAGAGAGCAGGATCCCACAAAGAGTCAGGGAGCAGAGCTGCACAGGTGTAGTGCCAGAAACTGCTACATGTAAGAATTTGCAACCTGTAACAGTTACTGATACCTGAGGGACATTTTGGAGCATGAGCTTTCGTGGGTGAATGCATCTAACGAAGTGGGTATTCACCCACAAAAGCTCATGCTCCAAAACGTTTGTTAGTCTATAAGGTGCCACAAGACACTTTGCTGCTTTTACAGATCCAGACTAACATGGCTACCCCTCTGATACTTGATACCTGAGGTTGTTCTTATTTGCTGACTTGTTCTAATTTGCTAAAACTTGACAGTGGTTTCTCTAGCAAAGACCAGTCCCTGTCCCCTTGGTCCAGACATTCGCATTCACATCAGGCTTCAAGTTGAGAATCATTTCCCATTCCTGCTCTGTGGGAGGGGAGACTTTTAAACGTGCTCTCTGTGCAACTGCACATGGCTAAGCAAAGAGAACAAACCCAAAATCCTCCCCCAGTGCTTTGGGAGCCAGGTTTGCTGTGGGAAATCTTCAAGCCTGGGCATTGTGATTATTGACCACTTCATCGTGATTATTTATTCTTTAGTATTGAAGCCTTATTATACTCACAGCTGAGTGGTTAAGGTGTTAGAATTGATAAATCCAATAATATTCCCCTCTATAGGTTTGAATCCTGCTCACAACCTCTCACCCAAGCAATACCTTTATACAAACTGATGCTCTCAATTCTCTCCCCACCGCAAGTAAATCCTGTTCTGCTCCTTTCATAGAGATGCCTGGGACACCACCTCACACTGTCCCTGAGGTGTCAGGCAAACGTTCAGTCTCTGCCACTCACCTGGTGCCCTATAGATCAGCCATAGCCCTGGTTCTGCTCCTCTCTTTAGAGCATGAAAGGAGCCGAGTTAGTGAATGCATGGGTGCTATGAGGCTGCAGAACCAACAGGGGAAAAAAAAAGTTGCTCAGCACCCACTGGCAGCCAGCTCTGACCCTGCTTCGGGCCTTGTGGACAAGCTCCTTCCAGGACCGGTGCTAGGGTTTTGAGTGCCCTAGGGGGATAGCAATTTCGCCACCCCATGCGCTGGTCCAGCGGCTCTGGTGGAGCTGCCGCAGTGGTGCCTGCGGAGGGTCCAGTGCTCCACGGCCCCAGTGGAGCTGTCACAGTGGTGTCTGCGGGAGGTACACCGGAGCTGTGCGAGCAGCCGACTGTCCGCAGGCACAACTGCGGCAGCTCCAGGGGAGCTGCCTGCCGCCCCCTCCGGACACTCTGGGCTGCCGGCTGCCACGGCGGCGCCCTGACCCAGGGGGACACCTTGGACTGCCGGCTGCCGCAGCGGCGCCCTGACCCAGGGGTCATCCTGGACTGTGGGCTGCCACGGCAGCGCCCTGACCCAGGGGACACCCTGGACTGCCCACTGCTGCCGGTAGCTCAGACTCCCTCTCTGTCCCAGCAGCAGCGGTTGCTCAACCATTTACAAAAAATTGGGGGGGGGCTTTTTGGCGCCCTCAAATCTCGGCACCCTAGGCAACCGCCTAGTCCTCCTAAATGGTTGCACCGGCCCTGGCTCCTGCTCTTCCCCTTCAGCACCTCCCCCTGCAGTGGTCAGTTGTTCAGTGGGGTGCAGGAAGAGGAGGGAGAGGAATGGAGCAGGAAGATGCAGGGCAGGAAGGGGTGGGACTTGGGGGAAGGGATGGAGTGGGGAAGGGCAGAAAGGGGGGGATTTGTCCCAGGTCCTGCACCCCTCTAGGGCTAGCCCTGAAGGGAGGCACTGACTATTACAGTGGCAATAAAACTGACCAGCATTGCTGGGGAGACTGAAGATCAGCTCTCATCAGGTCTCTTCTCTCCCCCAAGGTGAGCCAGACACTGCTCTCTCCTGACTCTCACTCTAGCAGCTGGATGCCAAGGAGCCATTTCCCCACAGGAAGTGCATTGAGTGCCCCTGTGGTGCTGAGGGGGCTGGTGCTGCTGCTGCCTGTGGGGCTGGCATGGGGGTTGATGTCTGCACAGACTCTCAGCTGCCAGGCCGGAGGGGGCACTCGAGACCTTACCAGACTGGCTCAGAGAAGATGGGGAGTTGACAGACCAATACAGACTTTCTCCAGAGCCCAGAGCAGCATTCACCCAAGCAGCCAGGCAATGAGCATTTACCACAGTGTGGAGCCAAGGGGGAGGCGTCAGCTGCTGTTCCAGCTCCTCGAGGACAGGCCCTGTCAGCCAACAGACACTTCTTACTCACCACAGCTAAGGTTGTCTGGTTCCTCTCGTGGGAGAAGTATGGAGCAGCCATTTGTTTTCCTGTTTGTGCTCCTCTGTGATGTGAAAATCGGGGAGGGGAGGTAGAAGCCCCACTTCCCTTCCTAAATGACATCCAGTGGGGGAAGCCAGGATAACAAGGTGGGGCAGCAGGTGGTGGCCAGACTCTTACTGTCAAGGTCTAGTCTAGCTCATGGTCCAGCTCAACTTCCTCCCCGCATCACTGGCCCCCAGTCCCCTTCTGCCACCAGGTCAACCTGGGAACTAAGGCAGGAATGGTGTGAGGAAGCAAGTCAAGCTGAGCATGGCAGACGAAAGCAAGTCTTGTCTTCGTGGGCCGTTCACAATGACGTCCTTTTTGTGTGCCATGGTCATAGCCGATACAAACATCCCAGACAGAGAAGCAGCAGGCCAAAAAAGCAGTATGCAGGTACCAAAGTAGCTCAATGAGGCAAGCATTAGTGTGAAAATCTGAAGGTCCTTGGTTCAATCCCTGGCTTTAACAGCCCTTTTATCTTTCTTTGTGTGGAGGTGGCTTGTTTTCTGGGAACGCAGCAGCACCTTTACCTGAGGTGAATCCCTGATTTTGAGATCCCCAACAAGACAATGGAGCATGGACTTCTGCCCTAGTTGGCCCACCTGACCTTTTAAAATCAGAGATAGGAGCTGTATTTCTTATGCGACTTATTGGTTGACCCAATATGGTGGGAAGAGAGTGAGGCAGGGTGGCCCTCGGAGATGGTGCCAGAGGGGACAGGGATTGGGGACAAAAGCTCCTCTCCACAGCTGAGCGAGGGCAGTACTGGGGAAGGGGCATCTGTAAAAGTGTCCACGTGGAACGTGGCAGGGATTGGAGGGCCCAGGAGGAGATTGTAGGATGTTCAGTGACTTGGAGAAGCTGGACTTGGACATGGTGTGCATTGAGGAAATGCACAGTAACAGCTTTAGGGTGGCTTGATGGGCAGAGGGTGATTGGAGGAAGGGCCTGTCTTTCTGGCCCTCCTGGCCAGGGAAGAATGATGAGGTTGGAGTCTTGTTCTTCACATTTGCAGTGCTCCATGGCACTTGTTACCGTTAGATTAGTGTTTATGGTCCCCAGTTAAGGTGTGAAAGGAACTGGCTCCCTTCCTCTGGACTACACAGTGTTTGGTGTAGGGGGTGGATTTTAATTGTGTCAGACGGCCTGAGGACCGCTGGTCCCATTTTCCCAACTGTCAGAGGAAACTCTTCTATGATGACCACTCCCTGGTGCAGGTTTGTAGTGAGGTCGGTTTAGAGGACATGTCTCTCCGTAGTGGAACCAGTGGAGGGCAGGAGGTAGCCTCCAATTCCTCTGATCTGAGCTCACACCAGACACAGATGCGGTACACCTTTCTGCAGGGATAGGCCAGGAGTCACACTGATTTACGTGAAAGAGAGCACGTCGACAGCCCAGTTGCCACCCTCTTCCTCTTGCCCAGGTTTAAGAGTCATGGATAGGCAGGAGGGAGGAAGAGTCCCAGGCTGGACCCCAGTACACCTCTCCTCCTCTGGGCATCTGGAGCAGAGACAGCTGGTGCTGACAGCTCCAAGGGAAGGCTTAAAAGCCACAGAGCAACTGAGTGTGGGGCAAAAGGAGGGGAGGATTTACTGCAAGAGGATTTTTCCCAGCTGCTGAGAAGCACAGAAGTACCCGGTGTTTGCTCTTGCGGTGAAAGGTGTTAATATGTTTAGGTGGCCTGGCTAGCTCAGCTGGAAGCACCTCTGGCTCTTACTCTGAAGGTTGAAGTTACAATTCCCTGTCTGGGTGCTAGGGGCTCCTCTTCAACAATACAATACACAATCTGCTTAAGCCCCCACCCAGTAACCTGGGGAAACCAACCCTCGCCACTGGGTGCCTCCAAGAGGCAATATTTTCCCCACTCACACGCACTGAGTGTAGAAAAGAAACTTTAAGAAAAAGGAGGAAACTCACCTTGTATTAACTTAGGAAAACACCACAGTGAGGATTCATAACACAACACTTGAGCAAAACACCCACCCACAGCCCTCTGGGCAGTGGCCTTTTGCCTCCGGCTCTTAAATCCAGACACTAAAAGCTCTGTGGATGTGCCCCTCCCTTCACTGCACCTCATCCACAGCTGCTGCTCTGGGTCAATGAAAACCCAGAGTTCACCTCTCACTTCCTGGGGGGAAAGCCCCTTTCTCCCTCCACTGTCTGGCCATATTGCCGGCCACTTCCCGTTCCACCCTGTCACCACTCTGCTGGCCCCTCTCCGCTCTGGGACGTCTTGTGGTCCCACCAGGAGTGGAACAGGCTCCCTAAAAGTAGTGGCCACCAGAGCCTGAACAGTAGCTCCACCCCTTCCACTCGAGGCCATGCCCCTGCACCACCCCTTCTCCCGAAGGCCCTGCTCCTGTGCGGCCTCTTCCCCCCAAGACCCCACCTCCTGCTCACTGCTCTCCTCCCCCCTCACTCGCCCTTATGGTCATTACAAAGTGGCAAGGCCGAGCTCTCCCATTTTTAAAAGTTCTGGGGTGTTGTTCCCCCCTGTTCAGGCACCCCTGGGGCCCTGCACTTCACACAGCTCTCCCTGATTTCAGCTGTTAGTGAGGAAGCCTCACTGCTAGCGCAGACTGGGTAGTTTGTTGGATGAGAGACACTGTCCCAAAGCAGGACTAATGCTTAGACCTGGTGATCAGTGATTTCAGATCTGTTGGTCTGCAGCAAGACTCTACAGTGAGTCTTAATCAGCTCTGTTATTACACAGAGACGAACAAAAGGGTCAAATGATGCCTGGAAGCCTTAAGAAGAATCCACCCCACCAAGTACAACACCTGTTGCTACCTGCTCTCAACCTCACTGAGAATGTTTTGGGGTCACTCCTTACATTTATCAACCTAGGGAGAATCACAATTAACAGGTTCTCCAGTGGCACAATTGGTTAGCGCACAGTACTTATAGGGCAGCCTTGAGAGGGGCTATGCTGTGGTTGTGAGTTCCACCCTCACCTGGAGCACAGGTTTTCATTAACCAGATGGTGTCATCCCCTCATTTGGCCCTGTGGAATGTACAATCCCAGCCCAGGGGACACTGAGGCAGGGGAGAAGTTAAAAATGCCCCCTTCACTTATTAGCTCCTCTCCAGAGGGCAGGTCAGAATCTACAATCCTTTCTTCCCCACCAGCCCCTGTGCCAGGATCCCTCCAGAAGAGCCTGGAGTCCTGCCCATGGCATCTGTACTATTGACAAACCCTAAGTGACAGGGACAAAACACTCAAATCCCGCCTGGTGCAGGGAGCCAGGTTTGCGCTTCAAATTCTGTCGTTTATACATTTCCAGGCCGGGGAATATCCCACAACAGCATTTAATGGGATGCTGCCTGCAGAACAGTTACACTGCGCAGAGCTGCTATGGAGGAAGGGTGGGATTTGGTAACATTTTGAGCATTGTTTGGGAAATGAACTTTTTTTGTGAGGTTAATAACTATCTCCTCAACTTTATTTACTCACCTTAAAAATGGGTGTCACTTGATTTTTGCATCTCCCTGTGAAACTATAACTGGCACGTATGGCTTTCTACAGGGGGTCATGATGTTAAAGTTGGGGAATTCAGTCTCTGTACTTCTGGGGGAGTGTTGCTTTTTAAACTGCCTCACTGCCAGGCACACTGGGCTGTTAGCTGCACCCACTGTCCTTGCCAGGGGCCGTTGTTGAACCCTGGGCGGCTGCACTGCCGTGCTTCGGTTACTCTGCAGGGGGAGAAGCTGCTGGGGAACAATGTAGAGCAGGTGCAGGAAGGAGACGGGGTCACTATTCACATTCTGAACTGCATAATTTTCCAAATTTGGGAATAGATTCATAGATTCATCCTCCAGCAAGTGACCTCGTGCCCTATGCTGCAGAGGAAGGTGAATGTCTGAGAACAATTCTAAGGGGAAGGTGAATGCAGAGCTATGACACTGGAGATGCCCAGACCTCCAATGGGGGCAGCGTGGCAATTAATAATGGGAAGATCATTTGCAAAATTAGCCGCCACTGACACGATTTGTCTCTGTTCCTATTTTATGCTGTGGTGTTAGTTAGAGGAATCAGTACAGATTTTTTATTATATTAATTAAACACTTAATTTTATGTAACCAAGCCAAAAACTTAGTGTCACTTATTTTTTCTCTGTCCTAGCAAGAATGAATTGAATTTTGTGACTTTCTGGAAAGTGCAGAGAGATTAAATGCAGGGAATTCAGTCTCTGTGTTTGTGAGCTGATGTTTTCCTCTCACAGGTCAGTGCCTGCATTGAAATACCAAGAGGAATCTAAGCGCTGGTGTATGCTGGGCACTTAACTGGCAGAGCAACATCTCTCAGGGTGTGATCTCCCCCGCAACCCACAGAGTTAAGGTGACCTAAGCCCTGGTTGGATAGTGCTAAAGAAAAGAAAGAACTGTTCTGTCAATGTAGCTATTACAGGGATGGGAAAACCCCTCTAGTCACTGTCTGCTCCAGAGAGCTATAGCAGTGCTTTAAGCATAGATAGAGTGAAACTAGATCCAGCACCAGTTCACACTGTGGATGCCCAGGTACTAAGAGTGCAAAGACAACAACGTTGTCAGGATTTGAACCCTGTGCTGGGAAACCACAAGGGATTTCTACCGCAGCACCTTAACCACTCAGCCACAACTACTTAACATGCACTTGTTTCACTACATGATGACTCTGTTCTCACTGAATTGTCATTCCAATTGTTTGCTCAGACCAGCTTCCCCAGCACACTCATGGCTGCGCATCAGTGTAAGGGTGTCCTTGGCTGAGCAGCGAGAATTCCTGCCCATTTCCCTTCCGGCTGGAGCAGGATGAGAGTGTGTTTGTGAGAACGACATTGCTGTAGATTGTTGTTCATTCCCCACTCTGACAATTCAGACAGTCCCTTTCCTAGTCAAATCTCCAGCACATCGTTCCAATAGCAGGGGGCAGGTTTTCTCTGGGGCACTGAAATATTTCCGGGGGCTGGTGCATGAACTCAACCTTGCATTTCACCCTCGATGTTTCATGGACGAACAACAGCAGCAGAAAGAAAGAGCCGAGCCAATATCTCCCTGGCAGGGATGCAGGTGCCACATCCCCTCTGTCTGCCCATCGCCACTGCAGGAGAGAAGGGTTCACTGGAATTGAATACCCTGGCTCAGACCAGAGACACAGGGAGGTTTTGCTGTTCATGGATCTGTGCAAAGGAAATTCTGTCTCTGTGTGAAATTGAGGTAGCAAATGAAATGTCCACATGGTGGCCCAATGCCCTAAGGAATGTGGGTGAAGGGCTCAGGCTGGGAAATGATTTAACAGGGGTTTGTTTCAATTTATTGCCCTGATTAAAAACTATGGCTAAAATGCAGCCATGTTGTTAGTACTTGTATCTGTGTAGGGACACCCAAGTGGGTGTTAAGTCCATTGCCTTCACCAAGAGCAGTTGATTATTTTATCAAGGCACAAATTTCTTGTCAAGGCCTAGAATCCAGAGAAAACAATACACTGATGATAAGAAGAAGTACATAAAAATATTTTGCAGCCACCATGGGCGTAACTATGATGTGTCATGTTTCACTTTTTATATCTGGCGCCACCTCCTTTCCCTTTCGCCTTGTAGTTGACCAAGGGCAAAGCTGAACGTCTCTTCAGATACCAGGGAGTGTTTATGTCCATCCCTGTGAGCTACACAGGGGTTTGATGTTGCTGCTTTCAATCCTCTGGCTCTGCTGGGATAAGGAACAATTCAGGCTGTCACTGATCTGAAGGAGGAAGATCAGTTCTTGACAGGGAGAGGGACGCCTCCTCTTAAATGTGTTTGTCTGGCTGACAGTCCTGGTTCCCAGGTCTTGCCCATGGGGCTTCAGCAGTTTTGGGACCAGTTCACTCCCTTGGCCCCACCTGCTGCCCCCAGGAGCTCCCCTCCAGGGGCCCTGGCAGTGCAGTATCTTCCTGCTCGCTCCAGTGGCTGCTGGCCCCTCCCCATGGCAGGGTGGGGCAGAGCTGTGCCTCTACGCGCTGCCCCCACTCCAAGCCCCTGCAGCCAATGGGACACTGTAGGGGTGATGCCTGGGGGCAGCAGCATGCGGAGGCCCCCCAGCCTGCCCTGCCTTGGAGCCCCAGGTAAGCGCCGCACCCCTGACTCCCTCCCAGAGCCTGCACCCTCTCCCTCCGCACACCCCCTCCCACCCACTCCAATCTCCCTCCCAGAGCCTGCACCCCCATCCCTCCTCCTATTCCCCCTACCCCTGTCCCAGCCCAGAGCCTGCACCCAGCACCCAAACTCCATCCCAGAGCCTGCACCCTAGAACCCCTCCCCCACCCAAACTCCCTCACAGAGACCAGCGTCTCTCCCCTTCTGCACCCAAACTCCTCCCAGAGCCTGCACCCCTCCTGCACCCCAATCCCCAGCCCCAACCCAGGGCCTGAACCCTAGACCTCCTCCCCCCATCTCTCTCCCAGAGCCTTAGGCAGATGGGGGGCAGAGTTTTGGGGGGCAGGTTCTGAGTGGTATGAGTGACATTATTGGCCCACTGTGAGGATTGGAGGACTGGCACTGGCCCTAAGGTAAATTGAGGTTGAGACCCTGCTTTAAGGGATTGGAGCAATGCTGGAGAGACTGACGGGCAGGGAGCTGGGGAGCTGTGTGTGCTCCAAGGAGAGTTGTTGTTGTGCTCTGGTGACACAGAGCGGGGGTGGGGAGTTTGTAAGCTGTGGTGTTTGTATAGAGAGAAAGTTTAGTAACCCCTAGCTTAAAAACATTTCCTGCTCTGAGCTATATATGACACTCTTTGTTGCGAGGATAGATCAGTGGGTGAATGTTTCCCTGCAGGATAATAGGTTCCTAGTTACAATCCAAGTGATTCCCTTGAAAAAAATTTTTGAATGAAAATCGATTTCCAGACCCATCTCCAGTATGTTCAGGAGTTCGCTGAATAGGGATGGATGGTTGAAATGAATTTAAACACTCAGCATTTTCCTGTGCAAATGTATAAAGACCTAGCAGAGCTGTCCAGCAGCTGAAATCAGTTCCAGTCCTCGGTGTCTCTGTATCTGAGGCATGTGCGACACCTCTGTGGTGATGACAGGTGAAAAAATGCTGGATTCGATGAAAGATGAGACCATAGGAGGGGAAAGTGAACGGCAGCACCACACAGGGTCATAACACTGAGATACGGGGCTTCGCTGTCACTACTCCTGTGTTTTCCATCATTTATATCCTAAGGAACACACCCTCCCCCTCCCCCACACACTGTCACACACAACCTTCTCCCCTTGAGCCCAATCCAACCCTCCCCCTCCATGGGACACAGCCTCCCACACACACTCCATGGGACACAGCCTCTCGGTGACTCACCCAGATGGGGGCTTGTCTCTGCATCTCCCCAACAGAGGAGCAGAGAGCCGAAAGGGCCACAGGAGACCAATGGAGCTAGGCAGGAATAGAAAAGACTTCCCCTCCCTTCCCTTCTCTTGAGTCCAGTTAATCTCACCCATGGGTCATTTCTGCCCCGGGTGGGCTCAAAGCACCAACCTTCCCCTCAGCAACGGAAGGTGGGAACCAGCTCTATCACACAGAAAGAGGCTCCCCACCTCTGCTGCTGCCATTCAGCAGCCATTAATATTGATTTGTTTTAGTTAGTGCAACCCCCTCAACCCCTAATCCATCCATGAATCAAGGAGGCAAGACCTTCAGTTGGGAACCAGAGGGGTAATGGGTTAGTGTACGGGACTTATAGTAGCCGTGCTGAGTGGAGTGATGCTGAAGTTGTGAATTCAAACCTCACCTAAAGCACCAGCTTTCTTTAAGCAAATAGGTTCTGCCAATCAGTTTGCCTTACAGAAAATACAATTGCAGCTCAGAAGACACTGAGGTCCCCTTGCTTTACAGAGAGCAGGGCAGATTCCATAGATCTACCAGGCTCTGCTCTCTGCCAGCCACCAGGGTCAGGCAGAGCCCAGAGCACTGCCCCTGACTCCCCCTCAGTCTTTGCTCCCCAAACCACATGTGTGCTCACCCTCTTCTCTGTGAGACTCAAACCCTGCCTGACTTTCTATATGTTGATGTGGTTTTCATCTGTCGTGTTGATGTGCATGTGGGTCCTGTGTGATTTTGGTGGATGACTGCCATAGTTTTGGGTGCATGTGTGTATGATTTTTGCATACAGATTGGTTTTTTGCTTAGTATTCTTTTGGTATGTGGGTTTTGTGCTTTCTTGTTGTGGGATTTTGCTGGATTTTTTGGCATGGATTTGTTCTTTCTATATTTTGTGTGGCTTTCCCTTTTGTGTATATGGCTCTGTGTGCTGTGTGAATTTGTGTGGGTTTGGTTTTTGTTTATGTCTGTGTGGGCCTGTGCAGTCTGTGATTTTCTCTTTCTTTCTGTGTGTTTCTCTCTCTGTTTGTATCTTCATGTGTAAATTCACTGGATTTTTTCAAAATCTTCACAGCTTTGCCAACTTTCACCGGGAATTTTTCTCCATTAACAAATTCTCACGTGTTCCCTACCAGTTGGTGACCATTGCCCCAGGGGCATGTCAGTCTCAGAGTCCTGATTTCCCTTTGACCCTTCCCCCTTTTATTGGGACTGGGAACTAGCCAACCAAAAACTCCACTAAGTTTTAGTAAAGGGCCAACAGTCCCTTACACGAGCCAGCCCCATGAGGGTCACCGATGGCCAGAGAAGGCAGCATAAGCTGGCCCCATTGTGTAATGGGCAGCACTCAGGACTCTGAATCCTGCAATCTGAGTTCAAATGTCAGTGGGACCTGGTATTGGTTTGTGGTAAAGCCCTGGAGCTCAAAGTGCTCAATTTCCCTGTCTCTAGTTGTTTAAGAGTGAGTCTTTTCCCTCCTGCTGAGTGACTCACACCCACTGGAACTAGGTCGTTGGTTGAGATGGCTGCAATGGATTGGGGTATAGAAGTGGCTATGGCTGCCTGTAGTCCTGTGGTTTGACCTGGTTGGGATTCTTGCTGCTTCACGCGATGCCCACAAGTTTGGCCCTTGTGCTTGCTGCCACACCTTTCCTCTGGCCCACACGGCGCTTGAAGAAAGGAGTGCCAGGGCCAGGATTAATAGTCAGGGCTTGGCAGGAGGGAGGGTGGAGCCCAGCCTGGAGTCCCTCACACCTTCCCTCCTCCGGACACCTAGAGCAGAGGCGGCTGGTGCTGACAGCTCCAAGGGAAGGTTTATAAGCCACAGAGCAACTGAAGGCGGGTCAAGAGGAGGGGAGGACCATGCCCTTGCATGGCCAGCAGACAGCCACAAAGACCCCCGGCCAGGCTGCTCCCTGCCATACCAAACACCCACTGAAAGCGACCCACAGACCAGCATGCAGGGGAGCTGGTGATGCTCTGTGGCCAACATCAAAAGAAGGTAGGAAAGCAGGGCCAGTCCCCTGGCGTGGCCTCAGTCTGTTCCCACTCACAGTGCTCACTTTTGCAGTGGGGCAGGTGATTTTACCCCAAGAGGCTTTTCCTCAGCTGGCAAGAAGCAGAGAAACACTCAGGCTCCCAAGGTGCTATTTACCAACCCCCTCAAGCACAGGGGCAGGTGCACACTTGGAAGAGGGAAACTGCTCTACACGCTGGCCTGGGCAGCCGCCCATTTTCTTTGGCAAGTCAGGAAGGGCAAAGGCTAGACTGGAAGCACCTGCAGCTCATGCCCCAGCCTTTGTGACACCCAACTCCCAACTCCTTCCCAGGCTCTAGCTGAAGCCAGAGCATTGGCCTGAGCCGCCAAGAAGAGGTTCCAGCCCTGAAGGGAGCAGGACTTTCAGCACGAAGGTAAAACTGCAGGAACACAACCATGAAGCAACTTGAACTCTCAATGCCTGCGCTGAAGTCAGACATCTTATCCATTAGGCCACATGAGAAAAGCCCCTCCAAGCCCTTCTTTAGAAAAGGCAGACACTGTGTTTCTCAAGTCTTCTACTGATGGGGGGCTGAGACTCTCTGGGCACAAGAAGCAGAGTTCCCAGCGACACGTGAGAATTAATTCTATGGAGCCAGGTGCAGGACTTTGGCAGGGAGGCTCAGGAGTGGGGGATTGGGGTGCAGTGGACGGGCTGGCTGTCTAGGTGAGGAGATTTAGTGACCCTCAGGTGCAGGAGAGAGGAAAAGAAGGAGGAATTGGCAGTGGCCATGGACAAGAAGAGGAGGCTCTTAGCAAGCCTGGCTAGCTCAGTCAGCAGAGCATCAGGCTCTTAATGGGAGGGGCCGGGCTTTGAGCTGCTGTCCAGGGACTCAGCTTTTAAGTTGCCTTGTGTGCCAGGAGCCAAATGATTCCTGGTGGTGCCCAGAGCCATGTGTGGGACAGAGAGGCTGAGACTTGTGGCACCTGCTCTGCGGCAGGGATCCTGGCAGCTCAGACTCAGGGAAGGCTTCTGCGCTCAGAGGTGCTGACTTTGAGAGTTCCCAGGCAGTGCTCAGTGCCTACTCCACCACAGGCCCTGCCCCCAAACCATCAAATCTCTTCCTACCCGACCCTGCCCCACTTCTTTCTCTCCTCACTCCTCCAGCACACCCCATCAATGGCCAGCAGGAGGCGCTGAAGGAGAAGAGGAGGAGCTTATCAGCCAGGCCTGCTAGCAGGTGGGAGGTGCCAGGGCAGAGTTGGCTGCTGGGCACCTTTTTTTTTTCTGTCTGTTGCTTCTGCAGCCCCCATGGATTCGCTGACTTGGCTCCTTTCACACGCTAGAGAGAGAAGTAGAACCAGGGCTATGGCTGATCTATGGGGCACTAGGTGAGTGCCAGAGGCTTCAGGTGCTGAGAAGTGGTGTCCCAGGAATCTCTATGAAAGGAGCAGAACAGGATTTACTTGGGGTGGGGAGAGAATTGAGAGTGTCTCAGGGGGTTGTTGAGGGGTATTGCCCGGGTTAGAGAGTAGCTAAAACACAGGCCTCACTGTGAGCAGGATTTGAACCTGCACAGGGAAACCCTATTGGATTTCAACTCTAACGCCTTAACCACTCTGCCATCACAGCTGTGAGCACAAAACTGCCCCACTGCCAGAGAAACTGGTAAAGAATCACAATGCCCAGGTGTGAAGTCATCTGAACTACAGAATTCCCACAGCAAACCTGGCTCCCAAAGCACAGGGGGGATTTTGGGTTTGTTCTCTTTGCTCAGCCACGTGCAGTCGCACAGAGAGCGCATTTAAAAGTGTCCCCTCCCACAGAGCGGGAATGGGAAATGATTCTCAACTTGAAGCTTGATGTGAATGAGGATGTCTGGACCACAGGGCCAGGGACTGGCCTTTGCTATAGAAACCAGTGACACACGGAACCAGGCTAAGGAAAATGTTTCCTGGAATCAGTAACTGGATTAGCAGCAGTATTGTGCAGAGAAATGTCTCACAAGAGGAGTCAGCGCATTGGTGGTTCAGTAGCAGAAGTCACAGATACAGCGGGGGAGGTCTGTGGATCGGGAGTGAGGGGCACTGGCAGAGCAGTGAGAGGGGAGCCCAGGGCTGGGATAACAGGGGCTGTGGGTCAGGACAAGCAGTTCTGTGCGGAGTGTTCAGAGGTGCCCTGTATCTGCCCTTTCTCTGCACCGTCCCTGCTCCCAGAATGCACCAGGCCCTGGACTGAACTCTTCCCCTGCAGGCTAAGCTGGTTTCGTCTGTGATCCTGTTGGATGGGCAGTGGGGGAAGTGACAGTCCCAGCCCAAAGCCAATGCCCCCCTGTCACCCAGCACCCTTGGCCCTGGATCCACCCAGCCTAGTAGAGAACTCAGCAGGGCAGGTCAGCCAGGAGCTGTGCCCTGCCAGGCTCTCAGGGATATCTACCCTGCAGCTGGGGGATCTCCCCAGTGTGGTCCATGGGAGCTCACGCACTAATGGGGTAGCGGCAGCAGCTGCGTGGTGGGTTGGGCTGGTGACCCGGGTCCATCTCCTGGGGTCAGTTGGGTTCATGCTCAGACGACTGGCCCAGTTACCGGCCGAGCCCCCCAGCCACGCTGCTGCTGTTAGCGCACTAGCCTTGGGTGGAAGCTGCTGGCTGGCTGGACCCTGAGGGTGGAGCCGGCACTAGGGGAAACCCTCCGGCCTGGAGATTCGTTGCCGAGATTCCTGGGAGCTGCCCATCCCCATGGCTTGTGTGGCTGCCCCCCAGGGCCCAGCAATGGCTCTGGAGGGTGACTCGCGGCACCTGGCGGGAGGTGATCCAGGCAGCGGGCAGCTGGGGGATCTGACTTACTGATAAAATTGGTCTCTTCATTCCCTGGTGCTCGGCAGCCTGGGTCAATACCGACACCTCCCAGGAACAGGTCAGGGTTGGGTGGGGTTAGAATTTCCCTCCAAAGCGATTTTAGGGTCTGATCCTGCAAGTCCCCCATGTACTCAGTACAGGATGGGTCCAGGCACCTCACTCGATCCAGTGCTGGCGTGTACAGCAGAGAATTGGAAGCGGCAAATCAGTGGGTCATATAAAGAGACTAGAAATACAAGAAGTTACTTTTGAAAGGACAAAAGAAAAAGACGACATTCCCGAGCTGTTTAATAGGGCGAACTGCCCCTTGCAGGCTGCGAAGGGAAATCTCAGGGGTTGTGTTCACCTGTTCCCAGGGCTGTGTCCTCAAGACAGATTTGTGGGAGAAAGGAAATCACCACCGAGAGAGGAGTTGGGCTCAGGGTGGATTTTTGTACTTTGGCAGGAAATTTAGGATCTGGGACTGGAGCCTTAAAGAGGGAGCGGGTGAAGGCTCCCCTCTGCTTTCAGGCTGAAGGAATCCTGGGTTTGGTCAGTCCATCCGGGGGGGTCACATCGCTCCCAGGCAAAGAGAGGAGGAGAACTCCCCCCACAATGACACATGCAGATCCTGGAGAAGAAGAAAGAGACAAGAGACCACTAGGAGGTGAAGGTGACTGAGGAGGGGAATCCCTTGTGCATGTTACAGAACACTTGGGAAGCTGTGGCCATTCAAACACACTGAGCTTTACTAACGAGCAAGGCCAGACTGCTGTGACTCGGAGAAGGGTTTAGGTGTCATAATGAACAAACAACTCAGCATGAAATGCCCGTGCGATGCTGTCGTTGTCCTTGGATGTACAGACAGGAGAACAGTGACTAGATATAGGGCACTAGTGTTATCTCTGTATAACATTGGTCAGACCAACACTGGACTCTTGCACACAGTCATCTTGGCCACATTTTAAGATGAAGAACGAAAAATTGGATGGGGGGCAGAGAAGAGAAAAAAAAGTGCTGAAAAGTTGCTTTCCAGTGCAAGACAAGAGCTCAGTCTGCTCAGTTTATCACAGAGAAGACCAAGAGGTCACTTGATGAAATTGTGTAAATCCCCTCCCAAAGAGAAAATTCTGGGTACTGAAGGGTTCTTTAACCCAGCAGCAAAAGGCAGAACAAGAACCAGTGGCTGGAAATTAATGGCAGAAAAACTAAAATGAGAAATAAGGGACACATTTGCAATCGGGTGATTAAACTTTGGAACAAAGTACCCAGGGCAATGATGGATTCTTCACCCCACATGGGGGTGGCAAGAGGGGACGGGGGGGCTGAAGAAAGTGCTCTCGGGTGAGATAGAAAACCATTTCTCTCCGGTGCTTGGCTGGTGGCCTTGCTCTCATGCTCGGGGTCTCCCTGATCTCCATTGCTGGGGTCAGGAAGGAATTTCCCCCAGCTCACACTGGCAGGGATGTTGGAGTTTTTGTCATCCTCTGTGGCATGGCGCACAAGTCACTTGCCCAGATCAGCTGGGTACCTCTCACCAAATCCACTCCAGTGCAGGGGCCTCCAGTATTGGTACCCCTCTGCCTCTCCTATGCTCCGTCTATGGCACACAACGGGATATTCTCCTAAGGGCTGGAATATTTTGATTTAATCCCAGTGGTTGGGCTCTGTGCAGGGGTGACTTTGTGGCCTGTCACATGCATGGGGGTTAGACAGGATTATTCAGTTGTCTTGACTGGCCTTAAAATCTAGACATGGATGTTCTGGCTACAATGTTGCAGTGTCTGACTCGTGGTCTCTCCAGCTCCCAAGGGCCTCGTTCCAATCGAATTCCAGGCCAGGATTCAGAGACTGGCAGCTGCAGGGTAAGGCAATGGGGGCTGGTGGGAGTCACTTTGGGGCTGTCACTAGCCACAGAAAACAAAACCTCTCCCAACATCCCGACTGCTGCCATCAGGGCATCTGGCCGTAGAGGAGCCGGGTCAGCGCCCCCCGTGGAAGGAGTCGGGGGGATGGAAACCCCCAGGATGGGGAGTTGTGTGTTTCAGCCGTGTTAGTATCACTCAAACACATGCACAGTACCCACACGCAGAGCCAGTTCATTCTGTAAAACCCCCAGACCCACGAGGGACGTGTTAATCTCAGCACAAGTTCTCCTTTAACCCTTTAGAAATAACCCTGTAATTATTGTGGCGTCTCAGTGCCACAGGACGCCAAACCCCTGAGCTGTCAGTAGAGCAGCCCGGGCCTGTGGGAGCCGGGCGGGGGGGCCACAGGGCAGAGGCAGCGCGGAGTGAAAGGGCTTCAACCCCCCCCCGAGATGGGCCTGGGGGGGTAACGGGGGGGCTGAGCTGTCTCTTTCCCATCCTCCCAAGGATTGCGGAGACAAGCAGGTGTGAGCCCCGGGCTCAGATTTCTAATTGTAGCTGTGATGGCAGAATGGGAGGAGGGTTGAAGCCGAAACCCTGGGGTGCAGGAGTAGCGAGAAGAGAAGCCTCACCACCATTGCTTTTTCTTTTCCTCTTGTGTTGTGTTTTATAGCAAGGGAAAAGAAGTCGCGGGGACGGAGTCCAGCCCTGAGGTGAGATGGAAAGTGAACAAGAGCAGTGACAGCGTGAATCCTGTTGATGCCAGGCAAGAGCTGCCCAACTGGGACAAGAGTAACCGTCTCTGTCCGTGAGATGTGGATCTGGTTTGGGAAGGGCTCTGGTCACAGCTCTCCTGGCTCCAGGCAGGGACTTCCTGTTACCTGGGTGTGAGTTTCCGGACTATCTGTGGCTTCAAGGGAGATGATGTTGCCATTTGTGAAGGCTGATCATCTCTCTGGCCAGGAGTGGTGTGTGCTCCCTAGCAGAAAGTTGGATCCATGAGGGTGACTCCCTGTTGTGAATTTCTTTCGTCCTCCTAGGTTTCTCTCTTTGTGTTGGCCAACTTTCACTCAAACTCTCTCTGTCTCTCCTTTCATGGACAGCTGTCATGTTCAGTTGCCTGCATTCTTTTCCTCTGCTCCCCCTCCCCCAGTCTCCTATGGGCTCAGCTGGGTCTATCTACCCACGGGCAGGGTCTCTGCCATACTGGGAAGAATGTGTCCTGCCTGCCAGGATAAGGGGGTTGCTCCTCCCACCCCCTGTCTTCCGGAAGACCTCATTGCTGTAACTGGTCACAGTGTGAGTGGCCATTCATGTCTTTGGGGCTGTGAGGTCTGAGAGTGAGAGGGGTGGGCTCACGGTCATGGCTTTGGGCAGAGGAGAAGTGGGGCTGGGATTAGAGATGCCCCTTTCACCCGCTAGCTCCATTACTGCATCACTCAAAAGCCTCGCTCAGGGTCCACTATGCTTCCTTGTGCTGGGCACTGCAGGGACAGTCAGAGGGACAGCAGGATTCATGAGGAAATAGATGAGTGTGTGAGGCAGATGGGTGAAGGGATGTGTGTGGCATACACTGGGGATGGATGGGGAGTTGAGGGTTGGACAGACAGCAGGACAGATGGAGAGCTGTAGGGACGGATGGTGGTGTCCCAGGCTGGACTTGTGATGGGTTCAGCTCATGGCCACTGACTCTGTCATCTCCTGCCCCCATCTGCCCGTCTGACTCTGCCCCTGTTTCTTGCAGGCAGCACTCAGCAGAGTCTGGCCCTGTTGTTACACTTGTGCCTACATCCAACGCACACCTGTGTGTAATGTGCTGCTGGAGGGCTCAGGCAGGGAGAAGCATGTGGCTCACGGCTGCTTAACCAGCTACTCCAAAGAGTGCCGCAGATCTCCCCCTCCTTGGGCAGCAAGACCCTGGCCTGGGGGTTCCCTGTCCCTCCTTGCTGCCAAAGCAGCCTGCTCAGCACAGAAACCGAGGTCACCTGTCTCTGCCCAGCCTCTAGCTGGAGCTGCTCCAGCCCCGAATTGCTGGTATCCAGCCTGGCCGGAGTTGGTGCGATGTCCTAGCAGAGTCCGTTCTTTCTCCCCGAGAGATTATGATTTTCCCCACTGCAGTTAGTTGCTCTTTCTCCACTTCCCCATAGCCCCTCCCCAGTGATAGTGACCTCTGCTGGCCAGGCACGGGAGTGTCCTGTAGGTGCCTTCTTGCAGGAGCAGTGACTCCTGGTGGCGAGGGGCAGCAATGCCTGGCATGTATCCCCCCTGGCATTGCTGCAGTGACCCCTGGTGACAACTGTGGGCAGTTGTCTATGTGACCCCACTACTGCCATTGCGCCTGTGAGTGCTGGTGGGTAGGTGAGGCAGGGCCTTGTATGTATATCAGCCATTGGGGAGAGCCCTCTGCGTATCCCACTCTCATCTCGGTGACTCGTGTTGCCCAGGTGGCGCAGTCCCTGTGTGTATTTACTTCCCCCAACCCCTGCATTGGGCCTATGACCACTGGTAGCCAGAGGAGTCAGTGCCCAAGGTGTATTCTTCACCTCCCCAAAGGTGGCAGGGTGTCTGGGTGGCTGTGTCAAGCAGTGCCCTGGGTATCTTCCAACCCCTTTGTGGCAGTGAGCCCTGCTTCTGGTGTGTATCACTCCCCGACTAGGGATGTGCACTGGTGGCCAAGTATGGCAGTGCCCTTTGTGTAGCCCCCTCTCTCCCCTCCCCGCTCCGCAGGGTGACCAGATAGAAAGTGTGAAGAATTAGGATGGGGTGGAGGATAATAGGCACCTACATAAGAAAAAGGCACCGAAAATCAGGACTGTCCCTATAAAATTGGGACATCTGGTTACCCTATCCCCTCTACCCCTGTGCCAGGTATGGCAGGCACTGATCCCTGGCATCCCTGTGGGGCAGTACCCTCTGTCTATCCCCCAATTGGGGCAGTGACCCCTGCTGGTCAGATGGGGCAGTGCCCTGTGTGTGTGTGTCCCCTATTTAGATAGTGACCCCGATGGCTAAGTGAGGCAGTGGCCTTTGATTTCCTCTTCTCTCCCCAGCCCCCTCTGTCTCTGGGGTAGGGCCCCCAGTTGGGGCACTACTCGATGTGTATCTCTACTAATTGGAGCAGTGACCTCCCCATGGTGCCCTGGTGTGCCAGTGCCCTATTGGTATCTCCCTCCCCTTCTCCCCACGCCATTGTGGTAGTGGCCACTTCAGGCAGTGGCCCGTTTATCATCTCCCCCCCACCAGCACCATTGCAGCAGTGCCACCTGGTGGCCATGTGCGGCAGTACCCTGCAAGTATCCCCCCCAACCATTGCTGCAGTGACCCCAGGTGCCCAGGTTGAGTAGTAGCCTGTGTGTACCTCACCTCTCAGGGCAGTAACGTGTGGGGCCAGCTAAGACAGTGCACAGTCTGTGACGTCTGGTGGCCACGTAGGGCAGTGGCCTGTATGTACCATCTACTCTGGAGCAGTGACCCATCTCTAGGGGCCCCAACCGTGCGGGCCCTGACACCAGCTACAGGAGCCCCACCTATGCGGGCCCCGACCCCAGCTCCAGGGGCCCAACCGGTGGTGGCCCTGACCTAAGCTCCAAGGGCCCCACCCATGCGGGGCCTGACCACAGCTCCAGGGGCCCCACCCGTTGGGGCCCTAACCCCAGCTCCAGGGGCCCAAACTGTGCGGGCCCTGACCCCTGCTCCAGGGGCCCAACCCATCGGGGCCCTGACCCAAGCCCCAAGGGCCCGACCCGAGTGGGCCTTGACCCCAGCTCCAGGGGCCAAACCCGTCAGGGCCCAGACCCCAGCTCCAGGGACCCAACCCGCAGGGGCCCTAACCCCAGCTCCAGGGGCCCAATCAGTGGGGGCCATGACCCTAGTTACAGGAACCGAACGCGTGCATCCCCTGACCCCAGCTGCAGGGGCCCCACCCGTGGTGTCCCTGACCTAAGCTCCAGGGGCCCCACCCGTGCGGGCCCTGACCCCAGCTCCAGGGCCCCAACCCTTGGGGGCCCTGACTCCAGCTCCAGGGGCCCTCCCCGTGGGGGCCCTGACCACAGCTCTAGGAGCACACCCCGTACGGGCCTTGACCCCAGCTCCAGGGGCCAAACCCGTCAGGGCCCTGACCCCAGCTACAGGGGCCAAACCCATTGGGGCCCTGACCCCAGCTCCAGGGACCCAACCCGTCGGGCCCCTCACCCCAGCTCCAGGGGCCCCACACGTGGAGGCCCTGACCCCAGCTCCAGGGGCCCCACACGTGCGGTCCCCGACCGCAGCTACAGAAGCCCCACCTGTGGGGGCCCTGACCCCAGCTCCAGGGGCCAAACCTGTCAAGGCCCAGACCCCAGCTCCAGGGACCCAACCCGCAGGGGCCCTAACCCCAGCTCCAGGGGCCCAATAAGTGAGGGCCCTGACTCTAGCGACAGGAACCCAACCCGTGCGTCCCCTGACCCCAGCTCCAGGGGCCCAACCCTTGCGAGCCCTGACCCCAGCTCCAAGGTCACAGCCCGTGGGGGCCCTGACCCTAGCTCCAGGAGCCCCACCTGTGCGGGCCCCGACCCCAGCTGCAGGGGCCCCACCCGTGGTGGCCCTGACTTAAACTCCAGGGGCCCCACCCGTGCGGGCCCTGACCTCAGCTCCAGGGGCCCCACCCGTCGGGGCCCTAACCTCAGCTCCAGGGGCCCAACCCGTGCGGGCCCAGACCCCAGCTCCGGGGGCCCAACCTTGGGAGCTCAGACTCCAGCTCCAGGGGCCCAACCCGTGCGGGCACTGACCCCAGCTCCATGGGCCCAACCCGTAGGGGCCCTGACCCAGCTCCAGGGGCCCAACCTATGCGGGCCCTGACCCCAGCTCCTGCCGCCCCACCCGTGTGGGCCCTGAACCCAGCTCCAGGGGCCCAACCCGTGGGGTCCCTGACCCCAGCTCCAGGGGCCAAACCCGTGGGGACCATAACCACAGCTCCAGTGGCCCAACCCGTGCGAGCCCTAACCCCTGCTCCAGAAGCCCCACCCGTGTGGGCCTTGACCCCAGCTCCAGGGGCACAACCTGTGTGGGTCCTGACCTGAGCTCCAGGGGCCACACCCGTGGGGTCCCTGACCCCAGCTCCAGGGGCCCATCCCGTGAGAGCCGTGACCCAAGCTCCAGGGGCCCCACCCGTGTTGGCCATAACCCCAGGTACAGGGGCCGAACCCGTGTTGGCCCTGACCCCAGCTCCAGGAGCCCAACCCGTGCGGCCCTGGCCCCAGCTCCATGGGCCCCACCGATAGGGGCCCTGACTCCAGCTCCAGGGGCCCGACATATGTGGGCCCTGATCCCAGATCCAGGGCCCCAACCCGTGGGGGTCCTCACCCCAGCTCCACTGGCCCAACCCATGCTGGCCCTGACCCCAGCTCCAGGTGCCGAACTCGTGGGGGCCCTGACCCCAGCTCCAGGGGCCCAACCCGTGCAGGCCCTGACCCCAGCTCCAGGGGCCCCACCCATGGGGGACCTGACCCCAGCTTCAGGGGCCCCACCCATGGGGGCCCTGACCCTAGCTCCAGGGGCCCAACCCGTGCTGGCTCTGACCCCAGCTCCGGGGCCGAACCCGTGGGGGTCCTGACCCCAGCTCCAGGGGTCCAACCCATGCAGACCCTGACCCCAGCTCCAGGGGCCCAACTGTGCGGGCCCCGACCCCAGCTCCGGGGCCCAACCCGTGGGGGTCCTGACACCAGCTCCAGGTGCCCAACCCGTGTGGACCCTGACCCCAACTCCAGGGGCCCAAAACGTGAGGGCCCTGACCTCAGCTCTAGGGTCCTCACCTGTAGGGGCCCTAACCCCAGCTCCAGGGTCCCAACCCGTGAAGGGCTTGATTCCAGCTCCAGGGGCACAACAGGTGCGGGCCCTGACCCAAGCTCCAGGGGCCCAACCCGTGGGGGCCCTGACCCCAGCTCAAGGGGCCCAACCTGTGTGGGTCCTGACCCCAGCTCCATCGACCCAACCTGTGGGGGCCCTAACCCCAGCTCCAGGGCCCCAACCCGTGGGGGCCCTGAACGCAGCTCCAGGGGCCCAACCAGTGGGGGCCCTGACCCCAGCTCCAGGGGCCCCCCCCTTGGGGGCCCTGACCCAAGCTCCAGGGGCCCCACCCGTGTTGGCCCTAATCCCAGCTCCAGGGGCCAAACCCAGTGGGGCCCTCACCGCAGCTCCAGGGGCCCAACCAGTGGAGGCCCTGACCCCATCTCCAGGGGCCTAACCCGGTGGGGCCCTGCCACCAGCTCCAGGGGCCCAACCCGTGGGGGCCCTGACCCCATCTCCAGGGGCCTAACCCATGCGGGCCCTGACACCAGCTCCAGTGGCCCATCCTGTGCGGGCCGCGACCCCAGCTCCATGCGCCCAAGCCGGTGGGGCCCTGACCCCAGCTCCAGGGACCCAACTCTTCGGGGCCCTGACCCCAGCTCCAGGGGCCCAACCCGTCGGGGCCCTGACCCCAGCTCCAGGGGCCCAACCCGGTGGGGCCCTGCCCCCAGCTCCAGGGGCCCAAAACGTTGGGGCCATGACACCAGCTCCAGGGGCCCAATCCGTGGGGGACCTGACCCCACATCCATGGGCCCAACCCGTGCAGACCCTCACCCTAGGTCCAGGGGCGAAACCCGTTGGGGGCCTGACCCCAGCTATAAGAGCCGCACCCTTGGGGGCCCTGAACCAAGCGCCAGAGGCCCAGTCCGTTGGGGCCCTGACCACAGCTCCAGGGACCCAGCCCGTGTGGGACCTGACCCCAACTCCAGGGGCCCAAATCGGTTGGGCCTTGACCCCAGGTACAGGGGCCCAACCCGTGGGGGCCCTGACCCCAGCTCCAGGGGTGCAACCCGTGCGGGGTCTGACCCCAGCTCCAGGGGCCCAACCCGTGGGTGCCCTGACCCCAGCTCCAGGGGCCAAACCCGTGGGGGCCCTCACCCGAGCTCCAGAGGTCCCACCCGTGGGGGCCCTGACCCCAGCTCCAGGGGCCCCACACGTGCGGTCCCCGACTTCAGCTACAGAAGCCTCACCTGTGGGGGCCCTGACACCAGGTCCAGGGACCCAACCCATCGGGGCCCTTACTCCAGCTCCAGGGGGCCAACCCATGGGGGCCCTCACCCCAGCTCCAGGGGCCCCACCCGTGGGGCCCCTCACCCCATCTCCAGGTGCCCCACCCATGGGGGCTCTGACCCCAGCTCCAGAGGCCCCAACCGTGCGAGCCCTGACCCCAGCTACAGGAGCCCCACCCGTGGTGGCCCTGACTGAAGCTCAAGGGGCCCCACCCGTGCGGCGCCTGACCCCAGCTCCGGGGCCCTACCCGTAGGGGCCCTCACCCTAGCTCCAGGAGCCGAACCCGTGGGGGCCCTGACCCCAGCTCCACGGGCCCCACCCCTGGGGACCCTGACCCCAGCTCCAGGGACCCAACCCGTGCTGGCCCTGAACCCAGCTGTAGAGGCCTAACCAGTCGGGGCCCTGACCCCAGCTCCAGGGGCCCAACCCGTACGGGCCCTGACCCCAGCTCCAGGGACCCAACCCATGGGTGCTCTAACCCCAGCGCCAGAGGCCCAACCCGTGGGGGCCCTGACCCCAGCTCCAGGGGCCCCACCCGTGGTGGCCCTGACCTAAGCTCCAGGGGCCCCACCCGTGCGGGCCGTGACCCCAGCTCCAGGGGCCCAACCCATCGGGGCCCTGACCCCAGCTCCAGGGGCCCAACCCGTGCGGACCCTGACCCCAGCTCCAAGGACCCAACCCGTGGGGGCCCTGACCCCAACTCCAGGGGCCAACCCGTTGCAGCCCTAACCCCACCTCCAGAGTCCGAACACGTGGGGGCCCTGACCCAAGCTCCAGGGGCCCAATCCGTACGGGCCCTGACCCCAGCTCCAAGGGCCCAGCCCGTGCAGGTCTTGACCCAAGCTCCACGGGCCCACCGGTGGGGGCCCTGACCCCATCTCCAGGGGCCCAACCTGTGGGGGCTCTGACCCAAGCTCCAGGGGCCCAACCCGTGGGGGTCCTCCCCCATCTCCAGGGGCCCTACCCCTTGTGGCCCTGACCTAAGCTCCAGGGGCCCCACCCGTGCGGGCCCTGACCCCAGCTCCAGGGGCCCCACTCATCGGGGCCCTAACCCCAGCTCCAGGGGACCAACCCGTGGGGGCCCTGACTCCAGCTCCAAGGGCCCAACTCGTGCCGGCCGTGACTACAGCTCCAGCGGCTGAGCCTGTGGGGGCAAGGACCCCAGCTTCAGGGGACCCACCCGTTGGGGCTCTGACCCCAGCTACAGGGGCCCCACACGTGCTGGCCTTGACCCCAGCTACAGGAGCCCCATCCGTGGGAGCCCTGCCCCCAGCTCCTCGACCCCCACCTGTGCGGGCCCCGACCCCAGCTCCAGCGGCTCAGCCCGTGGGGACAAGGACCCCAGCTCCAGTGGCCCAACCCGTGGGGGCCCTGACCCCAGCTCCAGGGGCCCCAACCGTCCGGGCCCTGACCCCAGCTACAGGAGCCCGACCCATGAGGGCCCTGACCCCAGCTCCAGGAGCCCCACCTGTGCGGGCCCCGACCCCAGCTCCAGGGGCCCCACCCGTGGTGACCCTGACCTAAGCTCCTGGGCCCCACCCGTGTGGGCCCTGACCCCAGCTCCAGGGGCCCCACCCGTAGGGGCTCTAACCCCAGCTCCAGGGGCCCAAGCCATCGGGGCCCTGACCCCAGCTCCAAGGGTCCAACCCGTGCCGGCCCTAACCCCAGCTCCAGGGGCCCAGCCCGTGCGGGCCTTGACCCCAGCTCCAGGGGCTCAGCCCGTGGGGGCATGGACCCCAGCTCCAGGGGCCCATCCCGTGTAGCCTTGACCCAAGCTCCAGGGGCCCAACCCTTGGGAGCCCTGACCCCAGCTCCAGGTGCCCAACCAATGCGGGCCCTGACTTCAGTTCCAGGGCCCGAACCCGTGGGGGCTCTGACCCTCGCTCCAGAGTCTCAACCCGTGCAGACTCTGACCCGAGCTCCAGGGGCCCAACCCGTGGGGGCTCTGACCCCAGCTCCAGGGGCCCACCCCGTGCGGGCCCTGACCCCAGCTCCAGGGGCCAAACCTGTGGGGGCCCTGACCCCAGCTCCAGAGGCCCAAAGCGTGGGGGCCCTGACCCCCCTTTCATGCGCCCAACCCATGCCGGCCTTGACCCCAGCTCCAGGGGCCCAACCCATGCGGGCCCTGACCCCAGCTCCAGGGACCCAACCCGTGGGGACCCTTGACCCCAGCTCCACGGGCCCAACCCATTGGGGCCCTGACCCCAGCCCCAGGGTCCCAACCCATGCGTCCCCTGACCCCAACTCCAGGGACCCCACACGTGCGGGCCCTGACCACAGCTACAGGAGCCCAACCCGATCGGAGGAAGGGGCAGGGGCAGGGCTTTGGGTAATGGGGCAGGGATTAGGGGAACAGGTGACGTGAGGCCAGGACGTCGGGGGTAGGGGCAGTGTGGGGGCAGGACCCCAGGAGGAGGGGGGCAGGGCTTTGGGGAATGGGGCACGGATTAGGGGAACAGGTGATGTGAGGCCAGGACGTCAGGGGTAGGGGCAGTGCAGGACCTAGGAGGAGGGGGCAGAGGCAGGGCTTTGGGGGGAGGGCGGAGCTCGGGGAATGAGGAGGATTAATTCGGTTCAGTGGCAGGTTTGTCTGCTGGTGACACTGGCACTGCAGGGGGGGTTAAAGCCGGGCTCACCCGAGGGAGGAGGACGGGGCTGGGTTGCCGGGCACAGCGGGAGTTCGGGGAGTGACAAGGAGCAGGTTCCAAGGCTCATCGGACACACCCAGAAACCAGCTCACACCCAGACGGGGGGTTACAGCCCCAGCGACCAAGGGGCGCTGGGAACATCCCCGCGGTGCAGACAAATGTATCAAGTCACCGGCCAGAGACAAACCCGGCACTGACCTGCCCCCCCCGGTCCTCGGCCTCCGCCCCCCCGCGCTCCCACCCACGCCCCGATAGGCTGCTTTGTGCGGGAGGTGAAAGGGGCGAAGCGGCGAGGCACGTTCCCACGCGGAGCAGGTTAATACACTGCACGGGGGGCGGGGCTCTCTGGGGGGCAGGGCGGGGGGTGGAGTTGGGGGAGAATTGAAGATGGAGTGTAAGATGAGGCTAGGTAAGTTCTGTGGAGGGAGACATGCTGGACAGGGCCTAGGATTGGGGAGACAAGCAGGTGTGAGCCCCGGGCTCAGATTTCTAATTGTAGCTGTGATGGCAGAATGGGAGGAGGGTTGAAGCTGAAGCCCTGGGGTGCAGGAGTAGCGAGAAGAGGAACCTCATCACCATTGCTTTTTCTTTTCCTCTTGTGTTGTGTTTCATACCAAGGGAAAAGAAGTTGCGGGGATGGAGTCCAGCCCTGAGGTGAGATGGAAAGTGATCCCTGCTGGCCAGGAATGGGAGTGTCCTGTAGGTGCCTTCTTGTAGGAGCAGTGACTCCTGGTGGCGAGGGGCAGCAATGCCTGGCATGTATCCCCCCTGGCATTGCTGCAGAGACCCCTGGTGGCAACTGAGGGCAGTTGCCTATGTGACCCCACTACTGCCATTGCGCCTGTGAGCGCTGGTGGGTAGGTGAGGCAGGGCCCTGTATGTACATCAGCCATTGGGGCAGGGCCCTCTGTGTATCCCACTCTCATCTCGACTGTAAGCTGTCTAAACTCCTACCTGCCTCATGGGGCCACAACCGTGGTACCCCCAACCCACCCAGCAATGTCGTCAATCTATCCAACTACACACTCAGCCCAGAAGAAAAGCCTGTCCTATCTCGGAGACTCTCTTTCTGCCCTGCCACCTCTACCAACATGATACAGTTCTGCAGCAATCTGGAAGCCTACTTTCGCCATCTCTGATTCAAAGAATACTTTCAGGACAACACTGAACAGCGCACTGATACACAGATACCCTCCCACCAACAGCACAAGAAGAAGAACTCTACATGGACTCCTCCTGAGGGTCGAAATGACAGTCTGGACCTATACATTGAATGCTTCCGCTGACGTGCACAGGCAGAAATTGTGGAAAAAAAACATTGCTTCCCTCATAACGTAAGTCGTGCAGAACGCAATGCCATCCACAGCCTCAGAAACCACCCAGACATCAAAGAGGCTGATAAAGGAGGTGCTGTTGTCATCATGAACAGGTCTGACTACCAAAAGGAGGCTGCCAGACAACTCTCCAACACCAAATTCTACAGGCCACTTCCCTCAGATCCCACTCAGGAATACACTAAAAACTGCAAAATCTACCCAGGACACTCCCTACACTAACACCGGAACAAATCAACATACACCCTTAGAGCCCCGACCAGGGTTATTCTATCTACTACCCAAGATCCACAAACCCGGAAATCCTGGATGCCCCATCATCTCGGGCATTGGCACTCTCACTGAAGGACTGTCTGGATATGTGGACTCTCTACTCAGACCCAATGCCACCAGCACTCCCAGCTATCTCTGTGACACCACTGATTTCCTGAGGAAACTACAACGCATTGGTGACCTTCCAGAAAACACCCTCCTAGCCACCATGGATGTAGAGGCTCTCTACACGAACATCCCACACACAGATGAAATACAAGCTGTCAGGAACAGAATCCCTGATGATGGCGCAGCACAACTGGCTGCTGAGCTCTGTGCCTTTATCCTCACACACAACTATTTCAAATTTGATGACAATATATATCTCCAGATCAGTGGCACCGCTATGGGCACCCGCATGGCCCCACAATATGCCAATATTTTTATGGCCGACCTGGAACAACGCTTCCTCAGCTTTCGTCCACTCACGCCCCCTTCTCTACCTACGCTACATTGATGACATCTTCATCATCTGGACCCATGGGAAGGAGTCTCTGGATAAATTCCACCACGATTTCAACAGCTTCCACCCCACCATCAGCCTCGGCCTGGACCAATCTACACAGGAGGTCCACTTCCTAGACACCACGGTGCAAATAAGTGATGGTCACATTACTACCACCCTATACCGAAAACCTACCGACCGCTATGCCTACCTTCATGCCTCCAGCTTCCATCCCGGACACATGATACGATCCATTGTCTACAGCCAAGCACTGAGGTACAACCGCATCTGCTCTAACCCCTCAGACAGAGACCAACACCTACAAAATCTCCACCAAGCATTCTCAAAACTGCAATACCCGCACGAGGAAATAAGGAAACAAATCAACAGAGCCAGACGTGTACCCAGAAGCCTCCTACTGCAAGACAAACCCAAGAAAGAAACCAACAGGTCTCCACTAGCCATCACATACAGTCCCCAGCTAAAACCTATCCAGCGCATCATCAGGGACTTGCGTGGCAGGCCGGTCCTCACCCACAGGCAACCTGCCAACCTGAAACATATTCTCACCAGTAACTGCACACCGCACCATAGTAACTCTAGCTCAAGAACCAATCCATGCAACAAACCTCGATGCCAACTCTGCCCACATATCTACACCAGCGATACCATCACAGGACCTAACCAGATCAGCCACACCGTCACCGGTTCATTCACCTGAACGTCCACGAATGTAATATACGCCATCATATGGCAGCAATGCCCCTCTGCTATGTACATTGGCCAAACTGGACAGTCGCTACGGAAAAAGATAAACGGACACAAATCAGATATTAGGAATGGCAATATACAAAAACCTGTAGGAGAACACTTCAACCTCCCTGGCCACACTATGGCAGACCTTAAGGTGGCCATCCTGCAACAAAAAAACTTCAGGACCAGACTTCAAAGAGAAACTGCTGAGCTTCAGTTCATCTGCAAATTTGACACCATCAGCTCAGGATTAAACAAAGACTGTGAATGGCTTGCCAACTACAAAACCAGTTTCTCCTCCCTTGGTTTTCACACCTCAACTGCTAGAGCAGGGCTTCATCCTCCCTGATTGAACTAACCTCATTATCTCTAGCTTGCCTGCATATATATACCTGCCCCTGGAAATTTCCATTACATGCATCTGACGAAGTGGGTATTCACCCACGAAAGCTCATGCTCCAATACGTCTGTCAGTCTATAAGGTGACACAGGATTCTTTGCTGCTTTTACGGATCCAGACTAACACGGCTACCCCTCTGATACTTTCAGGATATGTTTTGGTTCTGAGAGGTGAAAGGCTGCTCTGTGTGTGATGTTATGGAGTGACGTAGCAAAGGTTGATTGCAGAGGTGATGCATGTGCCACAAAAGTTGTGGGGTCCCTCCCCCAGCTCTGGCCCCAGAGTCCAGAATTTACATAAACCCACCCGCTGACCTGTGACTAAGAATCTGGTTGCAGAGATATTTCGTGTCCCACAGCTGACTTCCCACAGTCCAATCTGCAAAATTTTCTTGTTGTCTGAGGGGAAAGAAGCATTTTCCCCAACTATGGAGTTGTTTAAAACTTTCAGTGTGGAAATGAGATCAAAGCCCAGCAGCTTATGTATGTCTCAAAATTGCATTTAGTCATTAATCATTTTTTCTCTGTGGTATAGATCCAAATACGAATTAGAATGATAAAAAACTCTATTTTTAAACTAGAGAGATACAAAGGACATAAAATGTGCATTTAAACATTTCACAAGAAAAGCATGCTGCTAAATACAAATATTCCTTTTCAATCTCTCTTATTTCACTATCCTTTGGAACCCATGTCCCTTGCCTAACGAGAGTTATGTAGGTTCGGGTGAGTCCCAAAATCATGAACTGCTAAGTTCCGTTCTACTGTCTTTGATTCATATCACCAGAATAACTGTACTTTATTAACCCTGCCCTAATAAGAAAGAGACCGGGGATCCCACAGCAGCTGAAATAACCCTTTGGACATGCACCCCCATCATGCAATGCGAGGTGTGTGTGAGCATGCATATCAGCAACAAAAGGCCTTTACAACAGATCACCAACAGATGTCAGGGTAAAGTTCATTCTCACCTTGCTTACATCCTCCCCCTAGCCGAGAATTGGTGGTCCTGATAAATCACACTCCCTGTTATACCAACACATTGGTATTGAATGCGAAGTTATGGCTAGCAAAAGTAGCCACCCATCTCTGCCTTGTAGCATCCAGCTTAGCCCTTGTTAACACATAAGTCAGTGGATTGTTCTCTGTCCACACCTGAAACTGAGCACCACACAAGTAGTCTCGAAATTTCTCAGTAATGGCCCATTTCAAGACCAAGAACTGCTGCTGGTGGTGGGATAGCGAGTTTCGCTATCAGACAGTCCTCAGCTGGCAATGCCTACAGATTTACATTTCCTTCCACTTCCTGGTACGGGACTGCTCCCAGACCCTCCAAACTGGCATCAGCATGCAGGATAAACGGCTTGTTTGGGTTAACAAGGACTTGGACTGGCACATGAATCAGGCAAATTATTATTTCCCGTAAAGCTCTGTCACTTCTCACATCCCACCATGTCCCAAATGGAGAAGAGAGGAGCCCCTCCCATGTCCCAGTCTAGGAACACCAGAGTGTGGTGTGGTTGTGACTCAGTCCAGGTCTGCTAGTGCTGCAAAGAAGAAGATTTCCTTCCTCAGTCCAGATCAACTGGAATTGTTGTTGCAGTGGGGAAAAGATGTCTTTCATCTGGTTCTTAGATGCTTTGGTGAAAGGGGACAGGCAGAGGCTTTTTTCTTCCCTTTGCAGCTCAAATTGCACACTTCTTCTCTGCTTTTTGTTCTAGCTTGACTTCTCTCTTGCATCCCAATTTTCTCTTTCGTGGCCTCATTCCAGAGCATTCACAGCCCAATTCTCTATCCTAACCCTGAGCTCTCTACTGCACCCTGAATGTCTCATTCTAACCCCACCCCAGAGTCTGCACCCCCAGAGCCAGTGCCTTCATCCCTCTGCACTCCAACTCTCTGTCCCATGTAGCCTGATATAGGGTGTACTAATAATATTAATTTGGATAATTTGATGAAAATTTAATTGATTAGCTTACATGTTATTTGATTTAATTGAGTTACAAAGTTACATTTGCATTACTGCTATTCAAAAGATACATATGGCATTATATACAACAAAGTTTTGGTTAATATACTCACAGCCTTCCTTGATAACCTGGTGGTAAGAGACACAGGACCAGCCTTGCAGTTCAGGTTTCTCAATTCTTAAGTGAAAGATGCTGTGCTTAGGGAAAGCTAGTGTTCCTTAGGGTTTACTTGAATATGTTAAACTTAAAATCAAAACCTAATAAACAAAGACTAAAGACGTAGGGAAACCGAACTTAACCTAGTTCCCTTGAAACTTAAAGTTTCAGAACAAGTACAGCCTACTGCCAGTACATAGAGAGAGAGTGGAGGACGTAAGTCACAATGATAGAGCAAAGTGCTCTAGCGAGGTGGCTTGCCTCTTTTATAGGGCACAAGGGCCGGAAATCCTTCCTCCTATGCCCAAATTTCATTCCTCACCCACAAAACATTAGGGTACATTTACTTCATAGACTAGTATGTTTGTGCTTGTTGATGACATGTACATATGCACATAAGTTACCTTGTAGTGTACCTGTTAAATCTGTGGGTACAACACTGAATAAAACTCTATGCCATTCTCCATTGTCGATTGGTCTAAGTAAAGGTCTTGGACAGGCATGGGTACTTACCTATTTAAGTAACATGAGAAAGGTCGATTTTTCTCTCTGAGTAAAAGGTCACAATATAGATATGCTAACTTTGCCTTAGCTTAACATACAGGATATGGCCTCTAGGTTCTCGTAAGTCATGTGTCTCAGTCTCCTAATCATTTTTATTGCCCTCTTCTGGACTCTCTCCAGTTTGTCCACATTCCTTCTCATGTGGGTCCCAACCCCAAAAGTACTCACATTTTACCCCATTGACCCCAAAATGCCAGCTTTTAATATGTAAATAGGGTGCTGCCATGGTCAAGTCACTCCTGAGCTCTCCAGCGGAGCTTGCTGGCACAGAACAAGGTGAAAATTAGCCAGGATGTCACTCAGTCAAATCGCTGTGCTCCCCGCAGGTGATATCGGAAGGCTCCAAGATGGATCATTTCCCTTTCTCTCATCAGCTTCAGGCCCCAGGGTTCCAAATGCACAAACCAGTTGGGATTCTCCCCTGGCCTCAGGGTGTGGGGCTGCTCTGAGGGGATGGACTTGCACACTTGGGATATTAGTGCAAAGATACAATTTCAATTTCTCTTAGAGAAATTGGAGGGCAATTTATATTTGGTACAAATCTTATTTAGTGAAAGGAAAGCTGCAGTGACAGCCTGGTTACTGGGGTGCAAAACACCTTCCTCCTGGGAGAAACAAGAAGTTAGAATTAGAAAATTACATCGTTTGTTCCAGAGTTGGTACAGGTTTAATTTTGCTTCTGTGTAGGTTTGTTTCAGGCTGTGACCATTTTGGTTTATTGGGTGTTTTGTTTTTTTTAGTTGGAATGGAGCTTTTAATTGACATTTGCTGGATTCAAATGGCTGACTTGCAACACCAGTTTTGACATAGTTCTGCATATTTTATTACGATTTGACCAGTATTCAAGGTTTCAATTCCTTTATAGGAGGTTTTAGAGGTCATGCTTATTTATTTGATGTTATTTTATCATTCTGCTGTAGCACACTTTTTGATAAAATGTTGAAATTATTAATTTACAGCATTTGTTAGTTTTTATTTTTACAAAGTTTTTCTTAATGTTTGGGTTTTAAATTAAGCCTTGTTTTTGGTTTCAATTTTTCATTTAGGTTTTGGTTACTGATGGGATCTTTAAGAGAACTTTGGATTCAGTACTAAAATTTGGACAGATTTAGAATATTTTAAGTAAACCGTGTTTACTATTTTATTTTAATAAAGTTTGTATTGCTGTAAACCCTAGCCGGGGGGAGAGGAGATGAGCCTGGCCTTTAACTGAGAAGGAACAGAGGCATGGCCCCCGGGAAGGGTGAGGCCAGGTGATGGAGGGCACAGCTCCCCAATTTTTTTTGTCTAGCCCATCTCAGGCCTGGTCTACACTACGCTGTTAAACTGATTTTAACAGCGTTAAATCGATTTAACGCTGCACCCGTCCACACTATACTGCTCTTTATATCAATCTAAAGGGCTCTTTAAATCGATTTCTGTACTCCTACAAAACGAGAGGAGTAACGCTAAAATCGATATTACTATATAGGATTAGGATTAGTGTGGACGCAAATCGACGTTATTGGCCTCATTATTTTACAGTAGCTACCCACAGTGCACCGCTCCAGAAATTGACGCTAGCCTCGGACCATGGACGAACACCACCGAATTCATGTGCCTAGTGTGGACGCTCACAATCGACTTTATAATATCTGTTTTATAAAATCGGTTTAAGCTAATTCGAATTTATCCTGTAGTGTAGATGTAGCCTCAGTCCCCCACTAAAGGAGAAGAGTCTGATGCCACCCCTGCAGGTCACTGAGTGTCACTGCTGCTCCATGGGAAACATGCTCTGTGCCTTACCCAGATTGGTGGGAAACACACTCTGTGCATTACCGTGACTGGTCCGTGGGTGTCACTGCTTGTAGAGGGCAGACACATGCTGTGCATTACGCCACCTGACCAGTGGGTGTCACTGCTGTATCAAGGGAAACACCTTCTGTGCATTACCTTGAATGACCACGAGGTGTCACTGCTGCTCCAAGGGAAACATACTCTGTGTGTTACCCTGATTGGCCACTGGGTGTCACTGCTGCGCCAAGCAAAACACCTTCTGTGCATTACTCTGACTGCCCACTGGGTGTCACTGCTGCTCCAAGGGAGACAGAAGAACGGCCAGACTGGTTCAGACGCAAAGTCCATCTAGCCCAGTATCCTCCTGTCTTCTGACAGTGGCCAGTGCCAGGTGCCCCAGAGGGAATGAACAGAGCAGGGAATCATCAAGCGATCCATCCCCTGTTGCCCATTCCCAGCTTCTGACAAACAGAGGCTACAGGCACCATCCCTGCCCACCCTGGCTAATAGTCCTTGATGGATCTATCCACCATAAACTTATCTAGTTCTTTTTTGAACCCTGTTATAGTCTTGCTCTTCACAACATCCTCTTGCAAGGAGTTCCACAGGTTAACTATGCAACTGCCTTGAGTTTACCCCCCCTCCCCTGGCCAGGTTGTATATGGAAAAGAGGATGAGGATAAGGAGAGCCATGATGTGTCTGTCAGTGGCTGGTGCCTCAGTTTCCTCTAGGCAGCAGTGCTGCAGGCTCCTTTGGTCTGTGCCCATGCAACTGTGTCTGGGGAAGGAGGAGTAGAGGCTCATTCTTCCCAGGCCCATGCCCCACCCCCAGCAGCTGGGGAATCCAGGCCAAATTTAATCCTGGTAGCTGGGCTGGGATTAGCCTGGGCTGGGGTAGGGCTGGGGAGGAATTGGGAGGGAGACAGATGCACCTGCTGTGAGGGAAGATCCTCCCATTCCGTGCCAACCCCATTGACTCCTTGCAGCACAGCACCCCCTAGCATTTCTTTCTCTGTCATGGGAGATGTCTGCTGCTTGCTTCTCCCTTAGCATCATCTCTCCCCATCCTGGAGCACTGGCATTGCCCATCCTGTGCAAACAGGGAGGCCCCGGTGTGCCCCATGGCACTGCCCTGCAATTGTGGGGGCAGCTGTTAGATGGAGCGATATCAAAATATGGGGTTGGGCAAGGCTGGGGACCAGGACTCCTGGGTTCTCCCCTCAAATGTGGGAGAGGAGTGGAGATTAGGGGGTAGAGTGGGGGAGGGACAGGGCTGGGATCCAGGGCTACTGCTTTTTCTGGTTTTCTCCACCTCCTGCAGCTGCCTCGATCCTTTCAATGTGTTTCTTGTTCCATATTCATTTGCTGACTTGTGTAAATCACCCCAGAGGTGGCTGCATCTCAGTGTTGGGTGAGGCACCCTTGGCTGCATCACCTCCTAACCGCGTCTCTCTCCCCCTTCGGGTGACCCTGCAGCACTCAGCAAACATCCACAAGATCATGGGGCACTTTGAGCACTGCGCAGGCAGGGGCCAGGCGCCCAGCCCTCCCTTCAGAGAATGGGACACAGCATCGACTACTTTTTACAGGGATTAAAAAGGGGCAAAGGAGGGCAAATCAGAGGAGTAGGTGGCCAGGATCTGAGCAGGGGGTGGAAATTAACTGGTCGGGGGTTAAGCAGCTGGAGGCAGACTTAGGAGAGGGACTGAAGGCAAAGTCAGGGAGGTGGGAAGGAGCCGGAGTTAAGCCTGGAGGGAGGCGCTGCCAGAGGGTTAAACCCCGGCACAGGCAGGGGCCGAGGGGGAACAGTTATCCCGGTGGGCTGAGACTCCAGTGTTTGCAAACATGGGTGGGGGGAGCAGAGGGCTTTTTTATTTCCCCTCTCACAGGCAGCACCTCTCAGCATGGGCTTCCCAGGGCTGGGCTCTTAAAGGCACAGGCATCCCACTGCCTAGACCCTGCAGCTCCTCTCTGATGTAACCTACTGAGGTGCTGCAGTAGGAGACTCAATTCAGTGAAACTGGGCATTCCCTATACGCCCCCCAGCCAGGGGGCTGTACACCCCCTTCCCCGATTTTCCCCAACACCCCCTCCCTCAGTGGTCAGGTAGTTACATGCAGCGCTGCCAATGTTGTCATTGGTTGCAAATTTGAATGGAAATTGAAACGTTAACAGACTCTTTAAAAGCAGATACAACGTATGAAAACTACTTGTACCTGAGAAAGTCCTGAGAAAGTCAAATAGGTTTGGAAAGTCTGGACAAAGCCGGGTTTCCTCACCCAGCTGTTGTGTTTGCTGACAATGTTGGTGCATTGGCTTCGGCAGTGTTGGCCAACCTTAGAATTTCAAATGCTGATTTGTAAGCGAGGTGTGAATGAACTCTCCCCTGGCAGCTACTGATGACCCGGGTTGGGGGGAAGCTTTGGGACCAGACTGTATTTACATGAACTCACCTACTCTGCTGAGGTATCCAGCGGACAGAGCTGGGCTGCCTCTGCTCTAGGTGCCCGGAGGAGGGAAGGTGTGTGGGGCTCCAGCCTGGGACTCTTCCTCCCTCCTGCCAAGCCCTGACTATTAATCCCAGTGCTGGCACTCCTTTCTTCAAGCGCCATGTGGGCCAGAGGAAACGTGTGGTAGGAAGCATAAGGGCCAAGCTTGTGAACATCAGGTGCAGCAGCAAGAATCCCAACTATCAGGGTAGCAAGTTCTAGAGCCCTATCCCATTGTGGCCATCCCTGCCAAAGACCTGGCTCTCGGAGGTGTGAGTCACCCAGCAGGAGGGGAAAGATTCACTCTTACACAGCTGGAGACAGGGGAGCTGAGCTCTGGGGCATTACCACAAGCATGGGTGGGTGGCAAGTTTGTAGAAATTTTGGTGGTGCCCAGAACCCGCCCCCAAACTCCACCCCCACCTGCCTAAGGCTCTGGGAGGGGGTTTTGGGTGCAGGATTCAGGCTTTAGGATGGAGTTTGGGTGCTTGGTGCAGGCTCCGGCAGGGTTGTAGGAAGGGGTGAGAGGTGCAGGCTCTTGGGGTGGGAAGGAGTGTGTGGGAAGGGGTGCACCGTCTGGGAGGGAGCGTAGGGCTGAGGATGAGGGATTCATGATGCAGGAGGGGGCTCAGGACTGGGGCAGAGTATCAGGGTTCAGAGGGAGCTCAGGGTTGGGGGTGTTGGAGAGGCTGAGGGCAGCCTGCACTAGGAATCTGGGGCTGCAGTTCTGCCCAGAATCCCTCTACTCCAGCAGCAGGAGCAGGCAGGGGACAGGCACATGCTGCTTTTTGTCAGGCAGGGATGCACCACAGCAGAGGGGAGGGGTGCCAGGCAGGGGCCAGGGGAAGAGACCCAACTCCAAATATTGCTGGAGCAGGGCCCCCAGCCCTGAATGTTCCTGGAGCCCGAGCACCACACATGTATATAACCTGCCGCCTATGACCACAAGCCAACACAAGGTCCCACTGAGATTTGAACTCAGATTACAGGATTCAGAGTCCTGAGTGCTGCCCATTACACCATGGGAGCAGCTTGTGCTGCCTTCTCTGCACATCGGTGACCTTCATGGGGCTGCTTGTGTAAGGGGGCTCTTGGCCCTTTACTAAAACTTAGTGTGTGTGTGGGGGGGGGTTGGTTGGCTAGTTCCCAGCACCAATAGAAGGGGGAAGGATCAATGGGAAATCAGGACCCTGAGACTGACAGTCCCCAGGGACAATGGGGAGAGGCCAAAGCTCCAAGTTAGCTGCACTGACAGGCCAGGCAGTGTAATAAGGGAGTCACCAGGCCAGGGGGTCCCATCCGCCATGTGAGCTGCAACTGCCTGGGTGAGAGTGGGGCAGAGCTAAGAAGAGAGCAGGAGCCCGAGAAGAGCCGGGGAGCAGAGCTTTGCAGGTGTAGTGCCAGAAACTGCTGCATGTAGGAATTTGCAACCTGTAGCAGTTACTGATACCTGAGGTTGTTCTTATTTGCTGACTTGTCCTAATTGGCTAAAACTTGACAGTGGTTTCTCTAGCAAAGGCCAGTCCCTGGCCCCTTGGTCCAGACATCCTCCTTCACATCAGGCTAGGGTGACCAGATGTCAAAGATGAAATATTGGGATGTGGGGGGAAGGGCAAAAAAAAAAAAAACCCAAAGGGCCCCCCTGCCGCCAAGCGGAAGTGGCACAACCCCATCTCCAACCAATTCTTGGCTCCAGCATCTGCTACACCCCCAGCTCCCCCATCCTCTCACTCCTGGGCCCAGCCTGGGCTCCAAGCTCTGGAGCTGAGCCATGATCCGGGCCCCTCCTGCAGCTCCCGGGCAAGGGGTGAACCAGGCAGCTCCTGGCAGGAGCGTGTCCGCCCCACTTGTGTCTCTGCCCCCGCCCACGTGGGCCCTGCCTGCTCCGTGCTGCCCCCACCCCAATGCGCTGCCTGCAGGCTGCAGGGCTGGAGCAGCTTCTGCGCTGCGCTCCTGGCCATGGCCATGGCCAGTGTGCAGACCTGCGGGGGAGGGGCGCAGCCTTCCTTCTCCAGGTCTGCAAGGGGAATGTAAAGCGGCCGTTCCTGCGGAAGTAAGGTGCTGCCATCCCTCCCTAGCTCTGCCAGAGGACTGGCCAGCAGCAGTAGTATCAGGGGCAGGGGGCGCTTGATTGTTTCGCCGGCTCTGCGAGGGGACTGGAGAGCGGCCGTTCCTGGGCGCGTGGAGTGCTAGGTTCCTTCCTAGCTCTGCGACAGGAGTGGGGAGCGGCCGTTACTGTGGCGGCGGGGCACTGGGTTCCCTCCCCAGCTCTGCCAGGGGCCTGGGGAGCAACCCTTCCAGCGGGATTAGGGCGCTGCCTTCTCTCCCTAGCTCTGCAAGACCACTGGGGAGCGGCCCTTCCTGCGAGATTAGGGCGCTGCCTTCTCTCCCCAGCTCTGCGAGACCACTGAGGAGAGGACGTTCCCTCGGGATTAGGGTGCGGCCTTCTATCCCTATCTCTGCGAGACCACTGGGGAGCGGCCCTTCCTGCGGGATTAGGGCGCTGTTTTCTCTCCTTGCTTCTGCGAGATCACTGGGGAGAGGCCCTTCCTGTGCGATCAGGGCGCTGCCTCCTCTCTCCAGATCTGCGAGACCACTGGGTAGAGGCCCTTCCTGCGGGATTAGGCCGCTGCCTGCTCTCTCTAGCTCTGCGAGACCACTGGGGAGCGTCTGTTCCTGCGGGAATAGGGCACTGCCTACTATCCCTGGCTCTGCGATACCACTGGGGAGCAGCCATTCCTGCGTGATTAGGACGCTGCCTTTTCTCCCTAGCTCTGCGAGACCACTGGGGAGTAGCCCTTCCTGCGGGATTAGGTCGCAGCCTTCTCTCCCTACCTCTGTGAGACCACTGGGGAGGAGCTCTTCCTGCGGGATTAGGGCACTGCCTTCTCTCCCTAGCTCTGTGAGACCACTGGGGAGCGGCCTTTCCTGCGGGATTACAGCGCTGCCGTCTCTCCCCAGCTCTGCGAGACCACTGGGGAGCGGACCTTCCTGCGGGGGCGGGGCGCTGACTTTCCTCCCCAGCTCTGCCAGGGGCCTGGGGAGCAGCCCATCCTGCGGGATTAGGGCTCTGCCTTCTTTCCCTAGTTCTGTGAGACCACTGGGGAGCGGCCTTTCCTGCGGGATTACAGCGCTGCCGTCTCTCCCCAGCTCTGCGAGACCACTGGGGAGCGGACCTTCCTGCGGGGGCGGGGCGCTGGCTTTCCTCCCCAGCTCTGCCAGGGGCCTGGGGAGCAGCCCTTCCTGCGGGATTAGGGCGCTGCCTTCTCTCCCTAGCTCTGCGAGACCACTTGGGAGTGGCCCTTCCTGCGGGATTAGGGCGCTGCCTTCTCTCCCTAGCTCTGCGAGACCACTATGCAGCGGCACTTCCTGCGAGATTAGGGCGCTGCCTCCTCTCCCAAGCTCTGCGAGACCACTGGGGAGCATCCTTTCCTACGGGATTAGGGCGCCACACTCTCTCCCTAGACCTGCGAGACCACTGGGGAGCGGCCGTTCCTGCGAGATTAGGGCGCCGCCTTCTCTCACTAGCTCTGCGAGACGACTGGGGAGCAGCCCTTCCTGCGTTATTAGGGCGCTGCCTTCTCTACCTAGCTCTGCGAGACAACTGGGGAGCGGCCCTTCCTGAGGGATTAGGGTGCCACCTTTTCTCCCTAACTCTGCGAGACCACGAGGGAGCGGCACTTCCTGCGGGGGCGAGGCGCTGATTTGCCTCCCCATCTCTGCAGGTGCCTGGGGAGCAGCCCTTCCTGTTGGATTGGTGTGCTGCCTTCTCACCCTAGCTCTGCGAGACCACTGGGGAGTGGCCCTTCCTGCCGGATTAGGGCACCGCCTTCTCTCCCTAGCTCTGCGAGACCACTGGGGTGTGACCGTTCCTGCGGGATTAGGGCGCTGCCTTCTTTCCTTAGCTCTGCGAGACCACTGGGGAGCGGCCCTTCCTGCGGGATTTGGGCGCTGCCCTCTCTCCCTAGCTCTGCAAGAGCACTGGGGAACGGATGTTCCCTCGGGATAAGGGTGCGGCCTTCTATCCCTATCTCTGCGAGACCACTGGGGAGCGGCCCTTCCTGCGGGATTAGGACGCTGCCTTCTCTCCCTAGCTCTGCGAGACCACGGGAGAGCGGCCCTTCCTGAGGGATTGGGGCTCCGCCTTCTCTCTCAAGCTCTGAGAGACCACAGGGGAGCGACCGATCCTGCGGGATTAGGGCGCTGCCTTCTCTCCCTAGGTCTGCGAAACCACTAGGGAGTGGCCTTTCCTGCTGGATTAGGGCGCTGCCTTCTCTCCCTAGCTCTGCGAGACGACTGGGGAGGGCCCTTCCTGCGGGATTAGGGCGGTGCCTTCTCTCCCAAGCTTTGCGAGACCACTGGCGAGCGGCCCTTCCTGCGGGATTAGGGTGCCGCCTTCTCTCCCTAGCTCTGCGAGACCATTGGGGAGCGTATCTTCCTGTGGGGTTAGGGCGCCGCTTTCTCTCCCTAGCTCTGTGAGACCACTGGGAAGCGGCCCTTCCTGGGGGATTAGGGCACCGCCTTCTTTCCCTAGCTCTGCGAGACCACTGGTTAGCAGCCCTTCCTGCGGGATTAGGGCGCCGCCTCCTCTTCCTAGCTCTGCGAGACCACTGGGTAGCATTACTTCCTGCGGGATTAGGGCGCTGCCTTCTCTCCCTAGCTCTCTGAGACCACTGGGGAGCGGCCATTCCTGCGGGATTAGGGCGCTGCCTTCTCTCCCTAGCTCTGCGAGACCACTCGGGAGTGGCCCTTCCTGCAGGATTAGGACGATGCCTTCTCTCCCTAGTTCTGCGACACCACTATGCAGCAGCACTTACTGCGGGATTAGGGCGCTGCCTCCTCTCCTAAGCTCTGCGAGACCACTGGGGAGTGGCCCGTCCTGCGGGATTAGGGCGCCGCCTTCTCTCCCTAGCTCTGCGAGACCACTGGGGAGCGGTCTTCCTGTGGGATTAGGGCGCCGTCTTCTCTCCCCAGCTCTGCGAGACCACTGGGGAGAATCCCTTCCTACGGGATTAGGGCGCTGCCTTCTTTCCCTAGCTTCGAGACCACTGCGGAGCGGCCCTTCCTGCGGGACTATGGCGCTGCCTTCCTTCCCTATCTCTGCGAGACCACTGGGGAGCAGCCCTTCCTACGGGATTAGGTCGCAGCCTACTCTCCCTAGCTCTGTCAGACTATTGGGGAGCAGCTCTTCCTGCGGGATTAGGGCGCCGCCTTCTCTCACTAGCTCTGCGACACAACTGGGGAGCGGCCCTTCCTCCGAGATTTGGGCGGTGCCTTCTCTCCCTAGCTCTGCGAGAGCACTGGGGAGCGGACGTTCCCTCGGGATTAGGGTGCTGCCTTCTATACCTATCTCTGCGAGACCACTGGGGAACGGCCCTTCCTGCGTTATTAGGGCGCCGCCTTCTCTACCTAGGTTTGCGAGACCACTGGGGAGCATCCTTTCCTACGGGATTAGGGCGCCACCCTCCCTCCCTAGCCCTGTGAGACCACTGGGGAGCAGCCCTTCCTGCGTTATTAGGGCGCCGCCTTCTCTACCTAGCTCTGCGAGACAACTGGGAGCGGCTCTTCCTGCGGGATTAGGGTGCCACCTTTTCTCCCTAACTCTGCGAGACCACGGGGGAGCTGCCCTTCCTGCGGGGGCGAGGCGCTGACTTGCCTCCCCATCTCTGCCAGGTGCCTGGGGAGCAGCCCTTCCTGTTGGATTGGTGTGCTGCCTTCTCTCCCTAGGTCTGCGAGACCACTTGGGAGTGCCCTTTCCTGCTGGATTAGGGCGCTGCCTTCTCTCCCTAGCTCTGCGAGATGACTCGGGAGCGGCCCTTCCTGCGGGATTAGGAAGGTGCCTTCTCTCCCAAGCTCTGCGAGACCACTGGCGAGCGGCCCTTCCTGCGGGATTAATGTGCCGCCTTCTCTTCCTAGCTCTGCGATAAAACTGTGGAGCGGAATTTCCTGCCGGATTAGGGCGCCGCCTTCTCTCCCTATCTCTGCCAGACCACTGGGGAGCAGCCCTTCCTGCGGGATTAGGTCGCAGCCTTCTCTCCCTAGCTCTGCAAGACCACTGGGGAGGAGCTCTTCCTGCGGGATTAGGGTGCTGCCTTCTCTTCCTAGCTCTGTGAGTCCACTGGGCAGCGGCCTTTCCTGCCGGATTACAGCGCTGCCGTCTCTCCCCAGCTCTGCGAGACCACTGGGGAGCGGCCCTTCCTGCGGGGGCGGGGCGCTGGCTTTCCTCCCCAGCTCGGTCAGGGGCCTGGGGAGTAGCCCTTCCTGCGGGATTAGGGCTCTACCTTCTTTCCCTAGTTCTGTGAGACCACTGTGGAGCGGCCGTTCCTGCAGGATTAGGGCGCTGCCTTCTCTCCCTAGCTCTGCGAGACCACTCGGGAGTGGCCCTTCCTGCAGGATTAGGATGCTGCCTTCTCTCCCTAGTTCTGCGACACCACTATGCAGCGGCACTTCCTGCGGGATTAGGGCACTGCCTCCTCTCCCAAACTCTGCGAGACCACTGGGGAGTGGCCCTTCCTGCGGGATTAGGGTGCCGCCTTCTCTCCCTAGCTCTGCGAGACCACTGGGGAGCGGTCTTCCTGTGGGATTAGGGCGCCGCCTTCTCTCCCCAGCTCTGCGAGACCACTGGGGAGCATCCCTTCCTACGGGATTAGGGCGCCACCCTCTCTCCCTAGCCCTGCGAGACCACGGGGGAGCGGCCCTTCCTGCGGGATAGGTGTGCTACCTTCTCTCCCTAGGTTGCGAGACCACTGGGGAGCGGCCCTTCCTGCCGGATTAAGGCACCGCCTTCTCTCCCTTGCTCGGCGAGACCACAGGGGTGTGACCGTTCCTGCGGGATTAGGGCACTGTCTTCTTGTCCTAGCTCTGCGAGACCACTGCGGAGCGGCCCTTCCTGCGGGACTATGGCGCTGCCTTCTCTACCTAGCTCTGCGAGACAACTGGGGAGCGGCCCTTCCTCCGAGATTTCGGCGCTGCCTTCTCTCCCTAGCTCTGCGAGAGCACTGGGGAGCGGACGTTCCCTCGGGATTAGGGTGTGGCCTTCTATCCCTATCTCTGCGAGACCACTGGGGAGCGACCCTTCCTGCTGGATTAGGACGCTGCCTTCTCTCCCTAGCTCTGCGAGACAACTTGGGAGCGGCCCGTCCTGCGAGATTTGGGCGCTGCCTTCTCTCCCTAGCTCTGCGAGAGCACTGGGGAGCGGATGTTCCTTCGGATAAGGGTGCGGCCTTCTATCCCTATCTCTGTGATACCACTGGGGAGCGACCCTTCCTGCGGGATTAGGATGCTGCCTTCTCTCCCTAGCTCTGCGAGACCACGGGAGAGCGGCCCTTCCTGAGGGATTAGGGCTCCGCCTTCTCTCCCAAGCTCTGAGAGACCACAGGGGAGCGACCGATCCTGCGGGATTAGGGCGCTGCCTTCTCTCCCTAGGTCTGCGAGACCACTTGGGAGTGGCCTTTCCTGCTGGATTAGGGCGCTGCCTTCTCTCCCTAGCTCTGCGAGACGACTGGGGAGCGGCCTTTCCTGCGGGATTAGGGCGGTGCCTTCTCTCCCAAGCTCTGCCAGACCACTGGCGAGCGGCCCTTCCTGGGGGATTAGGGCGCCGCCTCCTCTCCCTAGCTCTGCGAGACCCCTGGGGAGCGGCCCTTCCTGGGGGATTAGGGTGCAGCCTTCTCTCCCTAGCTCTGCGAGACCACTGGGGAGCGGCCTTTCCTGCTGGATTAGGGCGCAGCCTTCTCTCCCTAGCTCTGCGAGACCACTGGGGAGCGGTCTTCCTGTGCGATTAGGGCACTGCCTTCTCTCCCTAGCTCTGCGAGACCACTGGGGAGCATCCCTTCCTACAGGATTAGGGCGCCGCCTTCTCTCCGTAGCTCTGCGAGACGACTGGGGATCGGCCCTTCCTGCGTTATTAGGGCGCCGCCTTTTCTACCTAGCTCTGCGAGACAACTGGGGAGCGGCCCATCCTGCGGGATTAGGGTGCCACCTTTTCTCCCTAACTCTGCGAGACCACGGGGGAGCGGCCCTTCCTGCGGGGGCGAGGCGCTGACTTCCCTCCCCATCTCTGCCAGGTGCCTGGGGAGCAGCCCTTCCTGCGGCATTGGTGTGCTGCCTTCTCTCCCTAGGTCTGCGAGACCACTGGCGAGCGGCCCTTCCTGCGGGATTTGGGCGCCGCCTTCTCTCCCTAGCTCTGCGAGACCACTCGGGAGCGGCCTTTCTAGCGGGATTAGGGCACTGCCTCCTCTCCCCAGGTCTGTGAGACTACTGGGGAGCGGATCTTCCTGCGGGATTAGGGCACTGCCTTCTCTCCCTAGCTCTGTAAGACCACTGGGGAGCGGCCTTTCCTGCGGGATTAGGGCGCTGCCTGCTGTCCCTAGCTCTGCGAGACCACTGAGGAGTGGCCCTTCCTGTGGGATTAGGGCACTGCCTTCTCTCCCTAGCTCTGTGAGACCACTGAGGAGCGGCCCTTTCTGAGGGATTACGGCGCTGCCTTATCTCCCTTGCTCTGCAAAACCACTGGGGAGCGGCCCTTCCTGCGGGATTAGGGCTCTGAATCTTCTCCCCAGCTCTGCGAGACTATTGGGGAGCGGCCCTTCCTGCGGGATTAGGGCGCTGTCTTCTCTCCTTTACTGAGCGAGAGCACTGGGGAGTGGCCCTTCCTGAGTGATTACAGCGCTGCCTTCTCTCCCTAGCTCTGCGAGACGACTCGGCAGCGACCCTTCCTGCGGGATTAGGTGCTCTGCCTTCTCTCCTTAGCTCTTCGAGACCACTGGGGAGCGGTCCTTCCTGTGGGATTAGGACGCTGCCTTCTCTTCCTACCTATGCGAGACCACAGGGGAGCGGCCCTTCCTGCGGGATTAGGGCACTGCCTTCTCTCCCTAGCTCTGCGAGTCCACTGGGGAGCAGCCCTTCGTGAGGGATTAGGGCGCTGCCTTCTCTCCCTAGGTCTGCGAGACCACTGGAGAGCAGCCTTTCCTGCGGGATTAGGGCGCTGTCTGCTCTCCCTAGCTCTGCGAGACCACTGAGGAGCGGCCCTTCCTGCGGGATTAGGGCGCTGCCTTCTCTCCCTAGCTCTGTGAGACCACTGAGAAGCGGCCCTTTCTCAGGGATTAGGGCGCTGCCTTCTCTCCATAGCTCTGCGAGACCACTGGGGAGCGGCCCTTCCAGCGGGATTAGGGCGCTGCCTTCTCTCCCTAGCTCTGCGAGACCTTTGGGAAGAGACCCCACCTGCGGGATTAGAGCGTTGCCTCCCTCTCCCGAGCTCTGCAAGACCACTTGGGAGCTTCCATTCCTGAGGGATTAGTGCACTACCTCCTCTCCACAGCTCTGCGAGACCACTGGGGAGCAGACCTTCGTGCGGGATTATGACGTTGCCTCCTCTCCCTAGCTCTGTTAAACCACTGGGTAGCGGCCCTTCCTGCGGAATTAGGGTGCAGTATTTCTCCCTAGCTCTGCGAGACCACTGGGGAGCGGACCTTTCTGCAGGATTAGGGCACTGCCTTCTCTTCCTAGCTCTGCGAGACCACAGGGTAGCGTCCCTTCCTGAGGGATTAGGACTCTGCCTTCTCTCCCTAGGTCTGCGAGACCACTGGGTAGTGGTCCTTTCTGCGGGATTAAGGCACTGCCTTCTCTCCCTAGCTCTGCGAGACCACTGGGGAGCGGCCCTTCCTCCGGGATTAGGGCGCTGCAATCTCTCCACAGCTCCACGAGACCACTGCGGATCGGCCCTTCCAGCGGGATAAGGGCGCTGCCTTCTCTCCCCAGCTCTGCGAGACCACTGGGGAGCGGCCCTTTCTGTGGGGACGGGGCGCTGCCTTCCCTCCCAGCTCTTCCAGGGGCCTGGGGAGCAGCCCTTCCTGCGGGATTACAGCGCTGCCTTCTTTCCCTAGCTCTGCGAGACCACGTGGGAGCAGCCCTTCCTGCGGGATTAGGGCGCTGCCTTCTGTCCCTAGCTCTGCGAGACCACTGGGGAGCGACCGTTCCTGACGGGTTTAGGGCATAGCCTTCTCTCCCTAGCTCTGCGAGACAACTGGGGAGCAGCCCTTTCTGCGGGATTAGAGCGCTACCTTCTGTCCCTAGCTCTGCGAGACCACTGGGGGAGCTTGCCTTCCTGCGTGATTAGGGCGCTGGCTTCCCTCCCCAGCTATGCCAGGGGCCTGTGGAGCAGCCCTTCCTGCGGTATTAAGGCACTGCCTTCATCTCCCTGGCTCTGAGAGTCCACTGGGGAGCTGCCATTCCTGCGGGATTGGGGTGCTGCCTCTTCTCCCTAGCTCTGCGACACCACTAGGGAGCAGCCCGTCCTGCGGGATTAGGGCGCTCCCTCCTCTCCCTAGCTCTGCGAGACCACTCGGGAGTGCCCGTCCTGAGGGATTAGGGCGCTGCCTTCTCTCACTAGCTCTGTGAGACCACTGAGGAGCGCCCCTTCCTCCGGGATTAGGGAGCTGCCTTCTCTCCTTAGCTCTGCGAAACCACTGCGAAACGGCCCTTCCTGCGGGGTTAGGGCGCTTCCTCCTCTCCCTAGCTCTGCGAGACCACTGGGGAGCGGCCCTTCTTGCGGGATTAGGGTACTGCCTTATCTCCCTAGCTCTGCTAGTCAACTGGGGAGCGGCCCTTCCTGCGTAGACGGGGCACTGGCTTCCCTCCCCAGCTCTGCCAAGGGCCTGGGTAGTAGAACTTCCTGCGGGATTAGAGCGCTGCTTCCTCTCCCTAGCTCTGCGAGACCACCTGGGGAGCGGCCCTTCCTCCGGGATTAGGGCGCTGCCTTCTCTCCCTCGGTCTGCGAGAACACTCGGGAGCGGCCCTTCCTCTGGGATTAGGGTGCTGACTTCTCTCCCTAGCTCTGCGAGAACAACTGGGGAGCGCTGCTTCCTGTGGGATTAGGGCACTGCCTTCTCTTCCTAGCTCTGCGAGTCAACTGGGGAGCGTCCCTTCCTGCGGGGCAGGGCGTTATCTTCCTCCCCAGCTCTGCCAGGGGCCTGGGGAGCAGCCCTTCCTGCGGTATTAAGGCACTACCTTCTCTCCCTAGCTCTGCGAGACCACTGGGGAGCGGACCTTCCTGCGGAGACGGTTCGATGGCGTCCCTCCCCAGCTCTGCCAGAAACCTAGGTAGCAGCCCTTCCTGCGGGATTAGAGCGCTGCCTCCTCTCCCTATCTCTGCGAGACCACTGGGAGGAGCCCTTCTTGTGGGATTAGGGCGCTGCCTCCTCTCCCTAGCTCTGCGAGACGACTGGGGAGCGGACCATCCTGAGGGATTAGGGCGCTGACTTCCCTCCTTAGCTCTGCCAGGGGCCTAAGGAGCAGCCCTTCCTGCGGGATTAGGGCGCTGACTGCTCTCACTACCTCTGCGAGACCCCTGGGGAGCGGCCCTTCATGCGGGATTAGAGCGCCGCCTTCTCTCCCTAGCTCTGCGAGACCACTGGGGACCGGCACGTCCTGCTTGATTACGGCGCCGCCTTCTCTCCTTAGCTCTGCGATACCACCGGGGAGAGGCCCTTCCTGCGGGATTAGAGAGCCGCCTTCTCTCGCTAGCTCTGCTAGACCACTTGGGAGCGGCCCTTCCTGCGGGATTAGGACGCTGCCTTTTCTCCTTAGCTCTGCGAGACCACTGGGGAGCGGCCCTTCCTGCGGAATTAGAGCGCCGCCTTCTCTCCCTAGCTATGCGAGACCACTGGGGAGCGGCCCTTTCCTGCAGGATTATTGCGGCGCCTTCGCTCCCAAGCTCTGCAAGACCACTGGGCAGCGGCCCTTCCTGCAGGATTATGGCACCGCTTTTTCTCCTTACCTCTGCGAAACCACCCGGGAGCGGCCCTTCCTGCGGGATTAGAGCACCGCCTTCTCTCCCGAGCTCTGCTAGACCACTGCGGAGCGGTCCTTCCTGAGGGATTAGGACGCTGCCTTCTCTCCCTAGCTATGCGAGACCACTGGGGAGCGGCCCTTCCTGCGGGATTATTGCGGCGCCTTCGCTCCCAAACTCTGCAAGACCACTGGGCAGCGGCCCTTCCTGCGGGATTACGGTGGTGCCTCCTCTCCCTAGCTCTGCGAGACCACTGGGGAGCGGCACTTCCTGCGGGATTACGGCACCGCCTTTTCTCCTTAGCTCTGCGAGACCACCCGGGAGCGGCCCTTTATGTGGGATTAGGGCGCTGCCTTCTCTCCCTAGCTCTGCGAGACCACTGGGGAGCGGCCCTTCCTGCGGGATTAGGGCGCCACCTTCTCTCCCTAGCTCTGCGAGACCACTGGGGAGCCGCCCTTCCTGCGGGATTACGGCGGTGCCTCCTCTCCCTAGCTGTGCGAGACCACTGGGGAGGAGCCCTTCCTGTGGGATTAGGGCGCTGCCTCCTCTCCCTAGCTCTGCGAGACGACTGGGGAGCGGACCATCCTGAGGGATTAGGGCGCTGACTTCCCTCCTTAGCTCTGCCAGGGGCCTGAGGAGCAGCCCTTCCTGCGGGATTAGGGGCGCTGACTTCTCTCACTACCTCTGAGAGACCCCTGGGGAGCGGCCCTTCATGCGGGATTAGAGCGCCGCCTTCTCTCCCTAGCTCTGCGAGACCACTGGGGACCGGCACGTCCTGCGGGATTACGGCGCCGCCTTCCTCTCCTTAGCTCTGCGATACCACCGGGGAGCGGCCCTTCCTATGGGATTAGAACGCCGCCTTCTCTCGCTAGCTCTGCTAGACCACTGGGGAGCGGCCCTTCCTGCGGGATTAGGACGCTGCCTTTTCTCCTTAGCTCTGCGAGACCACTGGGGAGCGGCCCTTCCTGCGAGATTAGGGCGCCGCCTCCTCTCCATAGCTCTGCGAGACCACTGGGGAGCGGCCCTTTCCTGCGGGATTATTGCGGCGCCTTCGCTCCCAAGCTCTGCAAGACCACTGGGCAGCGGCCCTTCCTGCGGGATTACGGTGGTGCCTCCTCTCCCTAGCTCTGGCGAGACCACTGGGGAGCGACACTTCCTGCAGGATTATGGCACCGCATTTTCTCCTTAGCTCTGCGACACCACCCGGGAGCGGCCCTTCCTGCGGGATTAGGGCGCTGCCTTGTCTCCCTAGCTCTGCGAGACCCCTGGGGGAGCGGCCCTTCATGCGGTATTAGAGCGCCGCCTTCTCTCCCTAGCTCTGCGAGACCACTGGGGAGCGGCCCTTTCAGAGGGATTAGGGCGTTGCCTTCTCTCCCCAGCACTGCGAGACCACTGGGAAGCGGCGCTTCCTGAAGGATTAGGGCGCTGCCTCTTCTCCCCAGCTCTGCGAGACGATTCGGGAGAGGCCCTTCCTGCGGGCTTAGGGCGCCGCCTTCTCTCCCAAACTCTGCGAGACCACTGGGAAGGAGCCCTTCCTGTGGGATTAGGGCGCTGCCTCCTCTGCCTAGCTCTGCAAGACCACTGGGGAGTGGCCCTTCCTGCGGGGTTAGGGCATCGCCTTCTCTCCCTAGCTCTGCCAGACCACTGAGGAGGAGCCCTTCCTGTGGGGATTAGGGCGCTGTCTCCTTTCCCTAGCTCTGCGAGATGACTGGGGAGCGGACCATCCTGAGGGATTAGGGCACTGACTTCCCTCCTTAGCTCTGCCAGGGGCCTGAGGAGGAGCCCTTCCTGCGGGATTAGGGCGCTGACTTCTCTCCCTAGCTCTGCGAGACCACTGGGGAGCGGCGATTCATGCGGGATTAGAGCGCCGCCTTCTCTCCCTAGCTCTGCGACACCACTGGGGACCGGCACATCCTGCGGGATTACGGCGCCGCCTTCTCTCTTTAGCTCTGGCGATACCACCGGGGAGCGGCCTTTCCTGCAGGATTACAGCGCCGCCTTTTCTCCCTAGCTCTTCGAGACCACTGGGGAGCAGCCCTTCCTGGGGAATTAGAGCGCCGCCTTCTCTCCCTAGCTATGCGAGACCACTGGGGAGCGGCCCTTCCTGCGGGATTATTGCGGCGCCTTAGCTCCCAAGCTCTGCAAGACCACTGGGCAGCGGCACTTCCTGCGGGATTACGGCACCGCCTTTTCTCCTTAGCTCTGCGAGACCACCCTGGAGTGGCCCTTCCTGTGGGATTAGGGCGCTGCCTTCTCTCCCTAGCTCTGCGAGACCACTGGGGAGCGGACCTTCCTGCGGGATTAGGGCGCCCCCTACTCTCCCTAGCTCTACGAGACCACTGGGGAGCAGCCCTTCCTGCGGGATTAGGGGCGCCACCTTCTCTCCCTAGCTCTGCGAGACCACTGGGGAGGAAGCCCTTCTTGTGGGATTAGGGCGCTGCCTCCTCTCCCTAGCTCTGCGAGACGACTGGGGAGCGGACCATCCTGAGGGATTAGGGCGCTGACTTCCCTCCTTAGCTCTGCCAGGGGCCTGAGGAGCAGCCCTTCCTGCGGGATTAGGGCGCTGACTTCTCTCACTACCTCTGAGAGACCCCTGGGGAGCGGCCCTTCATGCGGGATTAGAGCGCCGCCTTCTCTCCCTAGCTCTGCGAGACCACTGGGGACCGGCACGTCCTGCGGGATTACGGCGCCGCCTTCTCTCCTTAGCTCTGCGATACCACCGGGAGCGGCCCTTCCTACGGGATTAGAACGCCGCCTTCTCCTCGCTAGCTCTGCTAGACCACTCGGGAGCGGCCCTTCCTGCGGGATTAGGATGCTGCCTTTTCTCCTTAGCTCTGCGAGACCACCGGGGAGCGGCCCTTCCTGCGAGATTAGGGCGCCGCCTCCTCTCCATAGCTCTGCGAGACCACTGGGGAGCGGCCCTTCCTGCAAAATTAGAGCGCCGCCTTCTCTCCCTAGCTATGCGAGACCACTGGGGAGCGGCCCTTTCCTGCGGGATTATTGCGGCGCCTTCGCTCCCAAGCTCTGCAAGACCACTGGGCAGCGGCCCTTCCTGCGGATTACGGTGGTGCCTCCTCTCCCTAGCTCTGCGAGACCACTGGGGAGCGACACTTCCTGCAGGATTATGGCACCGCATTTTCTCCTTAGCTCTGCGACACCACCCGGGAGCGGCCCTTCCTGCGGGATTAGGGCGCTGCCTTGTCTCCCTAGCTCTGCGAGACCCCTGGGGAGCGGCCCTTCATGCGGTATTAGAGCGCCGCCTTCTCTCCCTAGCTCTGCGAGACCACTGGGGACCGGCACGTCCTGCGGGATTACGGTGCCGCCTTTTCCTCCTTAGCTCTGCGATTCCACCGGGGAGCGGCCCTTCCTGCGGGATTAGAGCGCCGCCTTCTCTCCCTAGCTCTGCTAGACCACTGGGGAGTGGCCGTTCCTGCGGGATTAGAGCGCCGCCTTCTCTCGCTAGCTCTTCTAGACCACTGGGGAGCGGCCCTCCTGCGGGATTAGGACGCTGCCTTTTCTCCTCAGCTCTGCGAGACCACTGGGGAGCGGACCCTTCCTGCGAGATTAGGTCGCCGCCTCCTCTCCATAGCTCTGCGAGACCACTGGGGAGCGGCCCTTCCTGCGGAATTAGATCGCCGCCTTCTCTCTCTAGCTTTGCGAGACCACTGGGGAGCGGCCCTTTCCTGCGGGATTATTGCGGCGCCTTCGCTCCAAGCTCTGCGAGACCCCTGGGGAGCGGCCCGTTCTACGGGATTAGGGCGCCACCTTTTCTAGCCAAGCTCTCCGAGACCACTGGGGATCGGCCGTTCCTGCGGGATTAAGGCGCTGCCTCCTCTCCCCTGCTCTGCGAGACAATTCAGGAGCGACCCTTCATGCGGGATTAGGGTGCTTCCTCCTCTCCCCAGCTCTGCGAGACAACTGGGGAAAGGTCCTTCCTGCGGGATTAGGGCGCTATCTCCTCCCCGCAGCTCTGCGAGACCACTGGGGAGCGGCCCTTTCAGAGGGATTAGGGCGTTGCCTTCTCTCCCCAGCACTGCGAGACCACTGGGAAGCGGCGCTTCCTGAAGGATTAGGGCGCTGCCTCTTCTCCCCAGCTCTGCGAGACGATTCGGGAGAGGCCCTTCCTGCGGGCTTAGGGCGCCGCCTTCTCTCCCAAACTCTGCGAGACCACTGGGAAGGAGCCCTTCCTGTGGGATTAGGGCGCTGCCTCCTCTGCCTAGCTCTGCAAGACCACTGGGGAGTGGCCCTTCCTGCGGGGTTAGGGCATCGCCTTCTCTCCCTATCTCTGCCAGACCACTGAGGAGGAGCCCTTCCTGTGGGATTAGGGCGCTGTCTCCTTTCCTAGCTCTGCGAGATGACTGGGGAGCGGACCATCCTGAGGGATTAGGGCACTGACTTCCCTCCTTAGCTCTGCCAGGGGCCTGAGGAGGAGCCCTTCCTGCGGGATTAGGGCGCTGACTTCTCTCCCTAGCTCTGCGAGACCCCTGGGGAGCGGCGCTTCATGCGGGATTAGAGCGCCGCCTTCTCTCCCTAGCTCTGCGACACCACTGGGGACCGGCACATCCTGCGGGATTACGGCGCCGCCTTCTCTCTTTAGCTCTGCGATACCACCGGGGAGCGGCCTTTCCTGCAGGATTAGGGCGCCGCCTTTTCTCCCTAGCTCTGTTAGACCACTGGGGAGCGGCCGTTCCTGCGGGATTAGAGCGCCGCCTTCTCTCCCTAGCTCTTCGAGACCACTGGGGAGCAGCCCTTCCTGGGGAATTAGAGCGCCGCCTTCTCTCCCTAGCTATGCGAGACCACTGGGGAGCGGCCCTTCCTGCGGGATTATTGCGGCGCCTTAGCTCCCAAGCTCTGCAAGACCACTGGGCAGCGGCACTTCCTGCGGGATTAGGGCACCGCCTTTTCTCCTTAGCTCTGCGAGACCACCCTGGAGTGGCCCCTCCTGTGGGATTAGGGCGCTGCCTTCTCTCCCTAGCTCTGCGAGACCACTGGGGAGCGGACCTTCCTGCGGGATTAGGGCGCTGCCTCCTCTCCCTAGCTCTGCGAGACGACTGGGGAGCGGACCATCCTGAGGGATTAGGGCGCTGACTTCCCTCCTTAGCTCTGCCAGGGGCCTGAGGAGCAGCCCTTCCTGCGGGATTAGGGCGCTGACTTCTCTCACTACCTCTGAGAGACCCCTGGGGAGCGGCCCTTCATGCGGATTAGAGCGCCGCCTTCTCTCCCTAGCTCTGCGAGACCACTGGGGAGCTTCCCTTTCCTGCGGGATTATTGCGGCGCCTTCGCTCCCAAGCTCTGCGAGACCACTGGGGACCGGCACGTCCTGCGGGATTACGACGCCGCCTTCTCTCCTTAGCTCTGCGATACCACTGGGGAGCGGCCCTTCCTACGGGATTAGAACGCCGTCTTCTCTCGCTAGCTCTGCTAGACCACTGGGGAGCGGCCCTTCCTGCGGGATTAGGACGCTGCCTTTTCTCCTTAGCTCTGCGAGACCACTGGGGAGCGGCCCTTCCTGTGGGATTACATTGGTGCCTCCTCTCCCTAGCTCTGCGAGACCACTGGGGAGCGACACTTCCTGCAGGATTATGGCACCGCCTTTTCTCCTTAGCTCTGCGACACCACCCGGGAGCGGCCCTTCCTGCGGGATTAGGGCGCTGCCTTGTCTCCCTAGCTCTGCGAGACCACTGGGGACCGGCACGTCCTGCGGGATTACGGCGCCGCCTTCTCTCCTTAGCTCTGCGATTCCACTGGGGAGCGGCCCTTCCTGCGGGATTAGAGCGCCGCCTTCTCTCCCTAGCTCTGCTAGACCACTGGGGAGTGGCCGTTCCTGCGGGATTAGAGCGCCGCCTTCTCTCGCTAGCTCTTCTAGACCTCTGGGGAGTGGCCCTTCCTGCGGGATTAGGACGCTGCCTTTTCTCCTTAGCTCTGCTAGACCACTGGGGAGCGGCCCTTCCTGCGAGATTAGGGCGCTGCCTTGTCTCCCTAGCTCTGCGAGACCACTGGGGACCGGCACGTCCTGCGGGATTACGGCGCCGCCTTCTCTCCTTAGCTCTGCGATACCACCGGGGAGCGGCCCTTCCTACGGGATTAGAACGCTGCCTTCTCTCGCTAGCTCTGCTAGACCACTGGGGAGCGGCCCTTCCTGCGGGATTAGGACGCTGCCTTTTCTCCTTAGCTCTGCGAGACCACTGGGGAGCGGCCCTTTCTGCGAGATTAGGGCGCCGCCTCCTCTCCATAGCTCTGCGAGACCACTGGGGAGCGGCCCTTCCTGCAAAATTAGAGCGCCGCCTTCTCTCCCTAGCTATGCGAGACCACTGGGGAACAGCCCTTTCCTGCGGGATTATTGCGGCGCCTTCGCTCCCAAGCTCTGCAAGACCACTGGGCAGCGGCCCTTCCTGCGGGATTACGGTGGTGCCTCCTCTCCCTGGCTCTGCGAGACCACTGGGGAGCGACACTTCCTGCAGGATTATGGCACCACTTTTTCTCCCTAGGTCTGCGACACCACTGGGAGCGGCCCTTCCTGCGGGATTAGGGCGCTGCCTTGTCTCCCTAGCTCTGCGAGACCACTGGGGAGCGACCCTTCCTGCGGGATTAGAGCACCGCCTTCTCTCCCTAGCTCTGCTAGACCACTGCGGAGCGGCCCTTCCTGAGGGATTAGGACGCTGCCTTTCTCCCTAGCTCTGCAAGACCACTGGGGAGCGGCCTTTCCTGCGGGATTAGGGCGCCACCTACTCTCTCTAGCTGTACGAGACCACTGGGGAGCGGTCCTTTCTGCGGGATTAGGGCTCCGCCTACTCTCCCTAGCTCTGCGAGACCACTGGGGAGCGGCCCTCCTGCGGGATTAGGGCGCCGCCTCCTCTCCATAGCTCTGCGAAACCACTGGGGAGTGGTCCTTCTTGCGGGATTTGCGTGCAGTCTTTCTCCCTAGCTATGCGAGACTACTTGGGAGCAGCCCATCCTGCGGGATTATTGCAGCACCTTCGCTCCCTAGCTCTGCAAGACCACTGGGGAGCTGCACTTCCTGCGGGATTACGGCTGTGCCTCCTCTTCCTAGCTCGGCGAGACCACTGGGGAGTGGCCGTTCATGCGGGATTAGGGCGCCGCCTTCTCTCCCTAGCTCTGCGAGACCACTGGGGAGGAGCCCTTCCTGCGGGATTATGGCACTGCCTCCTCTCTCTAGCTCTGCGAGACCACTGGGCAGGGCCCTTCCTGCGGGATTAGGGCGCTGAGATCTCTCCCTCGCTCTGCGAGACCCCTGGGGAGCGGCCATTTCTGCGGTATTAGGGCGCCGCCTTCTCTCCCTAGCTCTGCGATACTACTGGGGAGCGGCACTTCCTGTGCGATTACGGTGCCGTCTTCTATCTTTAGCTCTGCGAGACCACTGGGGAGCGCCATTCCTGTGGGATTAGGGCGCTGCCTTCTCTCCTAGCTCTTTGTGACCACTGGGGAGCGCCCCTTCCTGCGGGATTACGTCGCAGCCTTTTCTCCCTAGCTCTGCGAGACCACTGGGGAGCAGCCCTTCCTGCGGGATTAGGGCGCCGCCTACTCTCCCTAGCTCTGCGAGACCACTGGGGAGCGGCCGCTCCTGCGGGATTAGGGCGCCGCCTACTCTCTCTAGCTCTGCGAGACTACTGGGGAGCGGTCCTTTCTGCGGGATTAGGGGGCCGCCTACTCTCCCTAGCTCTGCGATACCACTGGGTAGCGGCCTTTCCTGCGGGATTAGGGCTCCGCCTTCTCTCCCTAGCTATGCGAGACCACTGGGGAGCAGCCCTCCTGCGGGATTATTGCGGTGGTTTCGCTCCCTAGCTCTGCAAGACCACTGGGGAACGGCACTTCCTGTGGGATTACGGCACTGCCTTCTCTCCTTAGCTCTGCGAGACCACTGGGTAGCGGCCTTTCCTGCGGGATTAGAGCACCGCCTTCTCTCCCTAGCTCTGCTAGACCACTGCGGAGCGGCCCTTCCTGCGGGATTAGAGCGTCGTCTTTCTCCTAGCTCTGTGATAACACTGGGTAGGGCCTTTCCTGCGGGATTAGGGCTCCGCCTTCTCTCCCTAGCTATGCGAGACCACTGGGGAGCAGCCTTCCTGTGGGATTATTGCGGCGGCTTCGCTCCCTAGCTCTGCAAGACCACTGGGGAGCGGCACTTCCTGCGGGATTACAGCTGTGCCTCCTCTCCCTAGCTCTGCGAGACCACTGGGGAGTGGCCCTTCCTGCGGGATTAGGGTGCCGCCTTCTGTCACTAGCTCTGCGAGACCACTGGGGAGCGGCCCTTCCTGCGGGATTAGGGCTCCGCCTTCTCTCCCTAGCTATGCGAGACCACTGGGGAGCAGCCCTTCCTGCGGGATTATTGCGGCGGCTTCGCTCCCTAGCTCTGCAAGACCACTGGGGAGCGGCACTTCCTGCGGGATTACAGCTGTGCCTCCTCTCCCTAGCTCTCTGGAGACCACTGGGGAGTGGCCCTTCCTGCGGGATTAGGGTGCCGCCTTCTGTCACTAGCTCTGCGAGACCACTGGGGAGCGGCCCTTCCTGCGGGATTAGAGCACCGCCTTCTCTCCCTAGCTCTGCTAGACCACTGCGGAGCGGCCCTTCCTGCGGGATTAGGACGCTGCCTTTTCTCCCTAGCTCTGCGAGACCACTGGGGAGGAGCCCTTCCTGCGGGATTCGGGCGCTGCCTCCTCTCCCTAGCTCTGCGAGACCACTGGGGAGGAGCCCTTCCTGCGGGATTATTGTGCTGCCTCCTCTCCCTAACTCTGCGAGACCACTGGGGATACTATTGGGAGTGGCCTTCCTGCGGGATTACGGCGACATCTTCTCTCCTTCGCTCTGCGAGACCACTGGGGAGCGGCCCTTCCTGCGTGATTAGGGCGCCGTCTTTTCTCCCTAGCTCTCCGAGACGACCGGGGAACGGCCCTTCCTGAGGGATTAGGGCGCTGCCTTCTCTCCCTTACTCTGCGAGACCACTGGGGATACTATTGGGGAGCGGCTCTTCCTGCGGGATTAGGGCGCCGCCTTCTCTCCTTAGCTCTGTGAAAACACTGGGGAGCGCCCGTTCCTGCGGGATTAGGGCGATGACTTCCCTCCCTAGCTCTGCCAGGGCCTGAGGAGCAGCCCTTCCTCTGGGATTAGGGCGCTGACTTCTTTCCCTAGCTCTGCGATACTACTGGGGAGAGGCACTTCCTGTGGGATTAGGGCGCCGCTTTCTCTCCCTAGCTCTGCGAGACCACTGGGGAGCGGCCCTTCCTGCGGGATTAGGCCGCCGTCTTCTCTCCCAAGCTCTGTGAGACCACTGGGGAGCGGCCCTTCCTGCGGAATTAGGACGTTGCCTTCTCTCCCTAGCTCTGCGAGACCACGGGGAGCGGCCCTTCCTGCGGGATTAGGTCTCCGCCTCCTCTCCATAGCACTGCGAGACCACTGGGGAAAGGCCCTTCTTGCGGAATTAGGTTGCCGTCTTTTTCCCTAGTTCTGCGAGACCACTGGGGAGCGGCCCTTCCTGCGGGATTAGGGCGCTGCCTCCTCTCCCCAGCTCTGCGAGACCACTGGGGAGTGGCCCTTCCTGCGGGATTAGTGCGCTGCCTCCTCTCCTCAGCTCTGCTAGATCACTGGGGAGCGGCCCTTCCTGCGGGATTAGGGCGCTGCCTTCTCTCGCTAGCTGTGCGAGACCACTGCGGAGGTTCCCTTCCTGCGGGATTACGGCGCCGCCTTCTCTGCCTAGCTCTGCGAGACCACTGGGGAGGAGCTCTTCCTGCGGATTAGCGCGCTGCCTCCTCTCCCTAGCTCTGCGAGACCACTGGGGAGCGGCCGTTCCTGCGGGATTAGGGCGCTGACTTCCCTCCCTAGCTCTGCCAGGGGCCTGAGGAGCAGCCCTTTCTGCGGGATTTGGGCGCTGACTTCTCTTCCTAGCTTTGCGAGTCACCTGGGGAGCGGCCCTTCCTGCGGGATTAGGTCGGCGCCTTCTCTCCCTAGCTCCGCGAGACCACTTGGGAGAGGCCTTCCTGCGGGATTAGGTCGGCGCCTTCTCTCCCTAGCTCTGTGAGACCACTGGGGAGCGGCCCTTCCTGCGGGATTAGGACGCTGCCTTTTCTCCCTAGCTCTGCGAGACCACTGGGGAGCGGCCCTTCCTACGGATTAGGTTGCCGTCTTTTTCCTTAGCTCTGCGAGACCACTGGGGAGCGGACCTTCCTCCGGGATTAGTTCGCCGCCTTCTCTCCCTAGCTCTGCGAGACCACTGGGGAGTGGCCCTTCCTGAGGGATTAGTGCACTACCTCCTCTCCACAGCTCTGCGAGACCACTGGGGAGAGGGCCTTCCTGCGAGATTATGGCACTGCCTCCTCTCCCCAGCTCTGCGAGACCACTGGGGAGCAGCCCTTCCTGCGGGATTAGGGCGCTGCCTCCTCTCCCCAGCTCTGCGAGACCACTGGGGAGTGGCCCTTCCTGAGGGATTAGGGCGCTGCCTCCTCTCCACAGCTCTGCGAGACCACTGGGGAGCATCCCTTCCTGCGGGATTAGGTCGCTGCCTTCTCTCCCTAGCTCTGTGAGACCACTGCGGAGCGGCCCTTCCTGCGGGATTAGGGCGCTGCCTTCTCTCCCTATCTCTGCGAGACCACCGGGGATCGGCCGTTCCTGCAGGATTAGGGCGCTGCCTTCTCTCCCTAGCTCTGCGAGATCACTGGGATCAGCCGTTTCCTGCGGGGGCGGGGCGCTGGCTTCCCTCCCTAGCTGTGCCAGGGGCCTGAGGAGCAACCCTTCCTTCGGGATTAGGGCAGCCTTCTTTCCCTAGCTCTGCGAGACCACTGGGGAGAGGCCCCCCCTGCTGGATTAGGGCGCCGCCTTCTCTGCCCTAGCTCCGCGAGACTACTGGTGAGCGGCCCTTCCTGCTGGATTAGGGTGCCGCCTTCTCTCCCAATATCTGCGAACCACTCTGGAGCGGTCCTACCTGCGGGATTAGGGCGCCACCTTCTCTCCCTATCTCTGCGAGACCACTGGGGAGCGGCCCTTCTTGCGGGATAAGGACGCCGCCTTCCCTTCCTAGCTCTGCGAGACCACTGGGGAGCGGCCGTTCCTGCGGGATTAGGGCGCTGACTTCCCTCCCCAGTTCTGCCAGGGGACTGGGGAGCAGCCCTTCCTGCGGGATTAGGGCGAAGTTTCTATCCCTAGCTCTGCGAGACCACTGGGGAGCGGCCCTTCCTGCGGAATTGGGGCGCTGCCTCCTCTCCGCAGCTCTGCGAGACCACTGGGGAGTGGCCCTTCCAGCGGATTAGGGCGCTGCCTTCTCTCCCTAGCTCTGCGAGACCACTTGGGAGCGGCCCTTCCTGCGGGATTAGGGCGCTGCCTCCTCTTCCCTGCTCTGCGAGACCACTGGGGAACGGCCCTTCCTGCGGGATTAGGATGCTGCATTTTCTCCACAGCTCTGCGAGACCACTGCGGAACAGCCCTTCCTGTGGGGATTAATGCGCTGCCTCCTCTCTCCAGCTCTGCGAAACACTGAAAGCGGCCCTTCTTGCGGGATTAGGGCGCTGCTTCCTCTCCCAGCTCTGCAAGGGGACTTGGGAGCAGCCCTTCCTGCAGTATTAGGGCGCTGCCTTCTCTCCCTAGCTCTGCGAGACCACTGTGAAGCGGCCGTTCCTGCGGGATTAGTGCGCCGCCTTCTCTCCCTACCTCTGCGAGACCACTGGGGAGCGGCCCTTCCTGCGGGATTAGGCGCTGCCTTCTTTCCCTAGCTCTGCGAGACCACTGGGAGCGGCCCTTCCTGCGGGATTAGGGCGCTGCCTTCTCTCCCTAGCTCTGCGAGACCACCGGAAGCGGCCCTTCCTGCAGGGGCGGGGCGCTGCTTCTCTCCCTAGCAGTGTCAGACCCTGAGGGGCAGCCCATTCCTGCGGGATTAGGAGGCTGCCTTCTCTCCCTAGCTCTGCGAGACCACTGGGGAGAGGGCCCTTCCTGCTGGATTAGGGCGCCGCCTTCTCTCCCAAGCTCTGCGAGACCACTGGGGAGCGGCCCTTCCTGCGGGATTAGGCGCTGCCTTCTCTCCCTAGCTCTGCGAGACCACTGGGGAGCGGCCCTTCCTGCGGGATTAGGGCGCTGCCTCCTCTCCCCAGCTCTGCGAGAACACTGGGAGCGTTCCTTCCTGGGAATTAGGGCGCTGCCTTCTCTCCCTAGCTCTGCGAGACCACTGGGGAGCGGCCCTTCCTGCGGATTAGGGCGCTGCCTTCTCTCCTAGCTCTGCGAGACCACTGGGGAGTTGTCCTTCCTGCGGGATTAGGGCGCTGCCTTCTCTCCCTAGCTCTGCGAGACCACTGGGTAGCGGCCCTTCCTGCGGGATTAGGGCGCTGCCTTCTCTCCCAGCTCTGCGAGACCACTGGGGAGCGGCCCTTCCTGCGGGATTAGGCGCTGCCTCCTCTCCCTAGCTCTGCGAGACCATTGGGGAGCGCCCCTCTTGTGGGGATTAGGGCGCTGCCTCCTCTCCCTAGCTCTCGAGACCACTGGGAGCGGCCCTTCCTGCGGGATAGGGCGCTGCCTTCCTCTCCCTACAGCTCTGCGAGACCATTGGGGAGCGCCCTTCCTGCGGGATTAGGGCGCTGCCTCCTCTCCCTAGCTCTGCGAGACCATTGGGGAGCGGCCCTTCCTGTGGGATTAGGCGCTGCCTCCTCTCCCCAGCTCTGCGAGACCACTACGGAGCGGCCCTTCCTGCGGGATTAGGGCGCTGCTTTCTCTCCCTAGCTCTGAGAGCACTGAGGAGCGACCCTTCCTGCGGGATTAGGGTGCTGCTTCCTCTCCCTAGCTCTGCGAGACCACTGGGGAGCGGCCCTTCCTGCGGGATTAGGGCGCTGCCTTCTCTCCCCAGCTCTGCGAGACCACTGGGGAGCGGCTCTTCCTGCGGGATTATGGCGATGCCTCCTCTCCCCAGCTCTGCGAGACCACTGGGGAGCGGCCCTTCCTGCGGGATTAGGGCGCTGCCTCCTCTCCCCAGCTCTGCGAGACCACTGGGGAGCGGCCCTTCCTGCGGGATTAGGGCGCTGCCTTCTCCTCCTAGCTCTGCGAGACCACTGGGGAGCGGCCCTTCCTGCGGGATTAGGGCGCTGCCTTCTCTCTCCTAGCTCTGCGAGACCACTGCGGAGCGGCCCTTCCCTGCGGGATTAGGGCGCTGCCTTCTCTCCCTATCTCTGCGAGACCACCGGGATCGCCGTTCCTCCTGCGGATTAGGCGCTGCCTTCTCTCCCTAGCTCTGCGAGACCACTGGGAGCGCCCTTCCTGCGGGATAGGGCGCTGCCTTCCCTCCCCAGCTCTGCCAGGGGCCTGGGGAGCGGCCCTTCCTTCGGGATTAGGAGGCACCTCCTCTCCCTAGCTCTGCGAGACCACTGGGGAGCGGCCCTTCCTGCGGGATTAGGGCGCTGCCTCCTCTCCCTAGCTCTGCGAGACCACTGGGAAGACGCCCTTCCTGCGGGATTAGGTCGCTGCCTTCTCTCCCTAGCTCTGCGAGACCACTGGGGAGAGGCCCTTCCTGCGGGATTAGGGCGCTGCCTTCTCTCCCTAGCTCTGCGAGACCACTGGGGAGCGGCCCTTCCTGCGGATTAGGACGCTGCCTTCCCTTCCTAGCTCTGCGAGACCACTGGGGAGCGGCCCGTTCCTGCGGGATTAGGGCGCTGCTTCCCCTCCCCAGCTCTGCCAGGGGACTGGGGAGCAGCCCTTCCTGCGGGATTAGGGCGCTGCCTTTCTATCCCTAGCTCTGCAGACCACTGGGGAGCGGCCCTTCCTGCGGGATTAGGGCACTGCCTTCTCTCCCTAGCTCTGCGAGACCACTGGGGAGCGGCCTTCCTGCGGGATTAGGGCGCTGCCTCCTCTCCCGCTCTGCGAGGACCACTGGGGAGCGGCCCTTCCTGCGGGATTAGGGCGTTGCTTCTCTCCCTAGCTCTGCGATAGCATTGGGGAGCGGCCCTTCCTGCGGGATTAGGGCGCTGCCTCCTCTCCCTCCCCAGCTCTGCTAGACCACTGGGGAGCGGCCCTTCCTGCGGGATTAGGCGCTGCCTTCTCTCCCGCAGCTCTGCGACACCACTGGGAGCAGGCCCTTCCTGCGGGATTAGGCGCTGCCTCCTCTCCCCTAGCTCTGCGAGACCTCTGGGGAGGGCCCTTCCTGCGGGATTAGGGCGCTGCCTCCTCTCCCCAGCTCTGCGAGACCACCGGGAGCGGCCCTTCCTGCGGGATTAGGGCGCTGCCT
>NC_066627.1:8282303-8290726 GCF_025201925.1 Gopherus flavomarginatus | reverse complement strand
TAAATTTATCCATTTTCTCCCCTAGCTGGTTTCCCTGCTCTTTTTCTGGTCTGTGCTTAACCTCACACGTCATTGCATCACCTGCTGTGATAGAGACAGAAACCTCAAACAGGGATGGAAAGGGGAAGGCCAAACCAAAACAAGTGCTGGAGAGAGGTCAAATAAAAATCAGGAACTCAGCTCCCCCGAACAGGACAGAGGAGGGGATTAATTCAGCCTTCACATCCCATCCAACTTCACAGGGGGAAGGGAGAAAGCTACTGCCCGGTGTCTGCTAGCATCTATAGGAAGCCTTGAGCTATATTTACCCTGCGGATACGACCCCTGCTACGGACAATAATGAACTGAGAGACTTCCCAAGAGCTTTGTAGGGCATCCTAGATGTTTCCTTCAGGCACTTACAGATTCTGAGTTGGTTTAATGTTTCCGCATCTGTGCGGGGAGATCTCAGGATCTCTCTTTCCTCTGAACCCTGGAGCTCTGGGACCCAGTGCTCTTCCCCTTGTTCCAGCTGGGAGATCACATCACGTTGGAAAACCAGAAACTCTTCTCAGATGAAAGAAAACAAAGGAGTTCAGTTGATTTCGTACAATTTTATCATCAAAAACATTCTATTAATTTATCTTCAGTGCTTAGTGTGACCTGGTGTTCCTGGGGCAGTCCTCACTGAAAATGCCAAGGTCAGAGCAGGCTGAAAAAGGGAGAGCAGATGCTCCTCAAACTGGTGGTTAACACTGAAGTTAAACTCACTGACCAGTCACAAACTGTGCTTCTGATCCCACACACTGGTTAACGAGACTCTGAAAAAAGAAATCACACGGCCCCCTCTGACTCCTAATCAGCAACTAGGTCCCGTACAGTGAGAGGTTATTTAAAAACTCTGCTCACTGTGATACAGCATGGCCAGAGGGCAGCAGGAGAGTGATCCTAATTGGATCCAGGAAGTGGGTGGGTAGAAGGTTAGCCACATTACCCAGGTTTGGATCCCATCCAAAATACCATGCTGCCAGCCAATCCTTTAGCAGTTAAACTAAATGTTTAGAAGAAAGAACAAATGAAAGAATGAAGTTAAATTCCATCCTTCCAGACAATTCTTTAGCATCTAAACTAAAGGTTTAAAAGAAAGACAGACAGAAAGAAGATAAATGGAAAAGCAGTCAGATACATTCCAAAATGGATATATCAGGTTCTTAGCAGTATTGGTGAGTTGCTGGCTTGAAAGTCTGTCTGGAACGCATCCACAGCTTGGATGGGTCATTCAGTCCTTTGTTCCAGGGTTCACTTTGTAGAGAAGTTGCTCCAGAGGTAGGAAGGGGGATTGAAGACAAGATGGAGATGATGCAGCTGCGCTTTATATTCCTTTTGCCATGTGGCTTGTACTTCCTGTGTCCCAAACACAAGCTTCACAGCACGTGGCATGGAAAAGCTTTGGAGGTTTCATTACACAGGCAAACCCTGGCATGTCTTGCTGACTCAATAGGTGTATCCCCTTGGTCCATGGGTTCATTGTACAGCTGATGACCCTCAATGGGCCATCAAACACGCTAGGCAATGTTGATGCCAATATGTCTGGGAGTGTCACGCAGAAAAACTGCACATGTCTGGAAATACAGATATACCCTACATATCTGTAACTCAGAATACAAAGGTGATAGAAACATAGAAACAAAATTATCATACTTGGCAAATCATAACATTTTCACTAACACTTTACATGGCATACCTAGCATGATTCATTGCAATTTTATCAGATTATATTATTTTATTATTAATACCAAAGTGTCTCACAATTTCATGCAGTCTCACACTTGCTAAACTAGTGAATTCCCAGGACCAGTTCCCCAGGTCCTTGAAGATGCCAAACATTGTGCTTATGAGGGATTGAAATACCCACATATCTGCTGGGAACACACACACAGACACTGTGTCAGTCTATACCCCTGTGTTCATTCTTCTAGAAAATTATGATCAATTTTGTACCCAGTATGGCTTGTGAGGTATCATTAGAAAACGCATAACCTACTGAATATTATCCTCCTGTTAAAATGTGTAGTAACGCTGTATGTAAAATGGTGAGATTTTACAGTATGATATTACTGAAAAAGTTACAGTTCTGGGGAACACCCACAGACCAGTTCCTCAGAGACAGCAAGGCAAACAGCTGGTCAAAAAGCCATTCTCCTGCAGGGGGAAGGTATGAAGACATTAAGGGCTGGTCTACACTACGGGGGGAAATCAATCTTAGATACGCAAATTCAGCCACGTGAATAACGTAACTGAAGTCGAATAACTAAGATCAGATTGCTCACCCATCCTCACCGCGCGGGATCAATATCCACGGCTCCCCCTATCAAATCAGCAACTCCATTGGGGTTGGTGTTGTTCCAGAATCGATATAAGCGTGCTCGGGGATCGATATATCACGTCTAGATGAGACGCGATATATCTATCCCCGAGCAATCGATTTTAACCCGCCGGTACGGTGGGTAGTCTAGATGTAGCCTTACATTCCATCACAGCGACCTATTGAGGCTGTTGTGGAAAACGACCACAGGATTAATATTTGAATCAGCTCAGCCTGAGGCTCTTTTCTTGGTTACAAGCACGCAGGGGGCGACAGCTATTGGAATACTGTCCCCGAGCTAAAAATCACACAAGCCTTTTACAACTTAAAACCACGAACAATGACACATATGTTGCACATTAATTTCCTTATTTGGAATATATTGCAAAATATGATGCAGGTCAAAAGCAAGCTAAACAATCAGTTTTCCATATTTGGCCTTTCCTGTTATTTTTATTACACCTGGTGATATGGGAGCAAGACTCTCCATGTCTCAAGAAATGTCACTACCAACCTAGGTCATTTTCACATGCTAGGGTACAATCTAGATCAGTGAGGAGTTTCGTCATCTGTAATCCTGGGTGAGATTCAGTGTTCTGCTGCTGGAGCTCCCCTGTCTGGATACTCCCAGCCAGCGTTCAAGGACGCACTGAGTGTCTGTATGATAAGTAACCCAGGACTGGCAGCTCTGACTCCAGCCGCCTGCTTGTTACACCCCAAGCACATTCTGGTTTGGGTAGAGAAGGCTCAGGGTTTGAGAGAAGGCTGGGGATAGGAAGCTTCTGTTCATTATGCTGGACCTAACCCTCAGTTTTACTTGAGTAAAGAGGAGATATTTGACATTGTGTTATGCTGCTCCTCTGCTCTGTTCCCAAAGTGTTCTGCAGCAGAGGAGGGTCTCTGGTAGTATGTATGTTACTGGCCTATTGGGGTGATGTTGAAACAGGACAGGGTACAGATGGCATTGTGGGGGTGGCATGAACCTTCACTCTTCATTTTCCCTTCCAAGAACAGAAGGGACAGGAATCCTTACCCAGCAAGACCACCGTCTCATAGTTCCCCTGCATGACATCTCTGTAGAAGGCTCTCTGAGTGGGGTCAAGCAGAGTCCCCTCTTCCCTGGAGAAATACACAGCCACCTCCTCGAAGGTCACCTGCCCCTGAAAGAGCAGGAGTCCAATACTCAGTACCTGCTGACCCACTCACAACCCCACTATTCACGGAACAGCAGCACCAGGGAAATGGAAGCTCCGGAAGGCACATGTTAACAGAGTCCCACCCCACCTTGCTTACAGCAGCCAGGAGGCATCAGAGGGTAGAAAGAGAGAATCTTTGTGTCTCCCAGCTGACAGATAGAAGAAGGGTCTTCACATTTATCACATAGCTACTAGCTAGAGCTTAATATAGGAGATGGGGCTGTCTCTGGACCCTGATAGTGGCTCCCTGGTAGGAATCCCAGCACTCTCCAAATAAAATATATGGAAGAAAGGGGAAGTCAATCGTAAAGAATAGAAGTTAGAAGGTCAGAATTGTAGTGCCCATTAACAAAGGTTTTGAGAAAATAGAGCCTATCAAACTAACGGGATATCCTTATTGGATGAGATCAAAAGTTTGGTTGCAGCTAATAGTATTGATGTAATATACCTAAACTTCCGTAAGGGACATGACTTGATCACCACAATATTTTTACTAAAAAAACTAGAATGATACAAAATAAACATGGCATACATTAAATAGATTAAAAAATCTGATAGTAAATGGGGAACCACGGTCGAGTGGATTTCTTTCTAGCAAGTTCCTGCAGGGATTGATTCTTGGCCCTATGCTATTTAACATTCTTATCCATGACTTAGAAGAGAGTACAAAATCATCACTGATAAAGTTTACAGTTGCCACAAAGATTGGGGTTAGTGGTAATTAATGAAATACCAGTAGATTCAGGCTCCATCACTGAGAGTCTGGGAAGTTGTTCCAGCCCTGGCTGGAGGGTTATTTCCTGTTCCACAAAGAGGGGAAGTTCCATCTCAACTCCTGTGCCTTGAAATTAGGACCTGACACTACACCCTCATATTCATCATAGTGGTATGATTATAATATGATTAGGACATAATTATGATCTATTTTGTACAAGATGCATCATGTGTGGTGTTACTGGAAAAGTTCTGATTTGCTGAATACGATTATCCTATTTGTGTGCACATATCATGTTCGTATCTGAAGTTATGGATATTGATTCTGCATCTGTATTTCAAATGTGCTTACTCTGGGTAACACCCACAACGAGCCTTTCAGGTACAACAATGAAGAAGCCAGACAGTGCTGATGGTTCAACAAAGACAATGGACTGTGGAAGAGCTTAGCCTTCCTGTGAATGTTTCAGCCAGCCTAGGAGTCATGGCTACTATGACTCAGCAGGGCCTGTGACCAGACCACATGACACTAAACTCCATTTTAGTACCTGTATTTTTCCACAAACTGGACTAGGAACTGAGTTTCGGAATAAAAGGTTCCCACCATATGGAAAAGCTACATAAGGTGGGGTGTGACATCATCTCTTGGCCTCATTCCCCACACAAGAGAACTCCTGGAAACACCTGAGAAACAAAAACGGATGTGGGGGAAGTGCTGCTCCCAGGATCAAGAGATTTCTAGCTTGTAGTATGGAAACTTGGGGGACTGATTGTACCATCAGTCAGGGTGAGAAATTGCTAATTCAAATTCTATCCATCTAGTATGTTAGGCTTAGCCTGAGTTTTGGTTATTTGCTAAATAATCTGCTTTGATCTGTTTGTTATCACTTATAATCACTTAATCTATCTTTCTGCAGTTAATAAACTTGTTTGATGCTTTATCTTAACCGAGCGTATTTTGAGTGAAGTGTCTGGGGAAAATCTCAGCTTGTTGTGCACATCTGTCCCATATCGAGGGGAAGGGGAACTATATTAATGAGCTTGCATTATAGAGATCCCCGTGCACTATAAGATGGTATAATTCTGGATTTATACTACAGCAAGTGTGCAAGGTTGGGGAGTGGGAAATTGGCTCTTGTCTTCTATCTGTCCTTGAGTGGCTTAGGTAACGCACTCAGGTAGCTTAGTTGGCTGCATGGCGCCACCTGCTGTTGTGTTGGGTGATAACAGGCCCTGGAGAGGCTGGCGAAATCTCCAGCAAAGCAGTGTGAGAAGGGCCAGCCCAGCGTGAGGGTTAGAGGACACAGCAGTTCCCAGAAGCTCCACAAACTGCCTCCTGGGGGTGACAACCCATCACGCCCTACACTACACAAGTCTCAGCAGGTTTGTCACATGCTGTCCCCTCCCTTTCTCCACCCGAGATATTTCCTGCTTCCCACCACCTCTAGCAATTCCCACCCTCTTATGCATTTACTGCTCCTCAACCTCCAAGCAGAGCCCGCCACCCTGATAATCTCTTACCTGAGCCAGCTCCATTGCAGCCATTTCCTTGCCCCTGGGAGGACGAGATGATCTGCAGCGAAACATGGATGTTAAACATGGATGTTATTCTCTGGCCTGCCGGGGTGAAAAGGGCAAGGTGTGAGAATTCAGACTAGGCTTTTGTCCATTCCACAAGCCGATTCCCCCCCAGCTTTTCCCCTGCTAATGCACATTCTAGGTTCTGGCACACTGTGAAGCACAGAGTGACCTTATTCCAGTACAGGCCTAGCCCCCTCCCACCAGGGTGTAACCCTCTGACACATGGGGAAACCCTCCCAGTAACAGTCTCTCTCTTACACTATCAAGTTTGCGGACAACACCAAGCTGGGAGGGGTTGTAAGTGCTTTGGAGGATTGGATTAAAATTCAAAATGATCTGGACAAACGGGAGAAATGATCTGAAGTAAATAGGATCAAATTCAGTAGAGACAAGTGCAAAGTACTCCACGTTGGAAGGAACAATCGGAGGCCAGAGAAGAGCAGAAACAAAGGAGTCACTTTGGGGATTCTCCCTGTCATTGTCCCCAAGGCAGCTGTCTCAGGTTTACAAAGGTGTTTCATGTTCCAGCCTTTATACAGTCTCTCCTGGGAGTGCCCCTTTCATGGACTGGGCCTAGTTTTAGTTTTTGGTAGTTAACAATCTTGGTTTATTGTTCATCTAACCAGTATGTGTGGATTGAAGTGTGTTGGAAACTCTGTTTGGGATAACAAGCTGGTGCATGTCATTTTCCGCTGATGAAATGACAGACTTCATATGAGCTTGTGTCGTTCAGTAGCGTGCTGGACAGTGCAAGATGCACATTTCTGGGGGAAAGTTGGGCACTTGAGAATTTGCTGGTTTTCTCCTGAGGTGTAATTCATGAGTGGCTGTCTAGCAGCACTCAATACTGTGTAGCTGGGAGTGAGTTACATGCTGGAGACTGTGTGTTAATTGGCCAAGAGGGGCTGTTCTCGCGGGAAAACAGTGGAAAAGGCACCCCAGGCTGGAGGACTGAGGGGACAGCTATTTAACAGTCCAGATTGTACTCTGGGTAACGTCACAGACACTCATTATGACAGAGCCTCTTACAACACAGAGAAAGTAAATCCATGTCCCAGAAATCGAAGACTCCAGACAGAGGGCAAGTGTCCCTGGCACTGCTTCTTGCTGACAGAGAGGTTCAGAGACAGTGCGAGAATCCTGGGGAAGCTGGGAACAGGAAGCATGGGCTGGCGGGGTTCGGTGGAGAAAGGGAACAGGAAGGGCAGGGATATTACTGAATCCAGGATCTCAGCAGTACTAGATGACAGGATAGCACATAGTGCAGCCCATTGGAAAACACAATCCCAACTATACATACAAAATGATGGGGTCTAAATTAGTTGTTTCCACTCAAGAGATGGATCTTGGAGTCACTGTGGATAGTTCTCTGAAAACATCCACTCAATGTGCAGCAGCAGTGAAAAAAAGTGAACAATGTAGGAAATAATTAAGAAAGTGATAGATATGACAGAATATCTCATAGATCATATTTGTAAAAACAGCAAATAAATCCATGATACACCCACATCTTGAATACTGCATGCAGCATTGTCACCCCATCTCAAAAATAGATATATTGGAATTGGAAAAGGTTCAGAAAAGGGCAACAAAAAATGATTAGGGGTATGGGACAGTTATGCCAGACCTAACCCCCAGTTTCACTTGAGCAAACAGGAGATATTTGACACTGTGCAATACGGCTCCTGTGCTCTGTTCCCAAAGTGTTCTGCAGCAGAGGAGGGTCTCTGGTATTATGTGTGTCACTGGCCTATTGGGGTGATGCTGAAACAGGACAGGGTACAGATGGCATTGTGGGGGTGGCAGTGAACCTTCACTCTTCATTTCCCCTTCCAAGAACAGAAGGGACAGGAACCCTTACCCAGCGAGGTACCACAGTCTCATAGTTCTCCTGCATGACATCCCAGTAGAGGGCTCTCTGAGTGGGGTCCAGCAGAGCCCACTCTTCCCTGGTGAAATACATAGCCATCTCCTTGAAGGTCACCAGGCCCCTGAAAGAGTAAGAGTCCAACACTAAGGACTTGCTGCCCCACTCACAGCCCCACTATTTGTGGCAGAGAGGAGTGAATCAAATGGAAGCTCTCGGTGGATCATAGTCAGGAGAGTCCCACCTCGACCTGGCTCAGAGTATCCAGCAAATGCCAGGGTGAGGGGATGAAGAGAGAGCCCCTTATCCTCTCCCAGCAGATCCATCACCCCCCTACTAGCCACTGACTGATACAGGAGATGGAGCCCCTAGCAGGGTCCAGGGAGAGCTCGCTGGTAGGACTGCCCAACACCCTCCTCATTGTGAGGAGAGGGATATGAAGGGAGAGGCAGCTCCAATAAGCCTGACTCATGGGTGTCCCCTTTCATATCTCACAGCAGCTGCTGGTTAGTGAGGTCAGGCTCCAGCACTAGGAGTCTGGTCAGTTTGACTAGCTCCATGTAGGTGGGTTATTTTCTCTCTTCACAAATTAGGGCATTTCTCACCTCCAAACCTCCTGGGTCTGTTCCTAGAATCTAGGCCACTTAGTAAATAACTCCCAGCAGGTCTGCCACACCCTGGCCTCCTCCTTTCCCCACGCTGTGAATTTCCTGCCCCCACA